>NW_007732244.1:18437-20157 GCF_000696425.1 Galeopterus variegatus | reverse complement strand
TACAATGTTTCACTACATTGATGATGTGTTAGTAACCTCTGATTCTCTTGCAGATTTAACATAGGCAGCTCCAACACTGCTAAGTCATTTGAAACAATGTGAGTGGGCTTTGAACACAGCCAAGGTTCAAGGACCTGGGCTGTCAGTCAAATTCCTGGGAGTGGTCTGGTCAGGTAAGATAAGAGTCATCCTAGAAATTATGATAGAAAAGATACAGGCATACCCTCAACCAACAGCTGTAGCTCAGCTACAGACGTATTTGGGACTTGGGGTATTAGAGAGCTTTTGTACCTCATATGGTCCAAATGGCACACCCACTGTATGCATTAACAAAGAAAGGAGCCTTCTGGGATTGGACTGAAGTAGAACAGGCTTACTGAGCTACAAAAAGGGCAATACAGCAAGTACATGATTTACAAGTGGCTGGCCCCACTAAGCCTTTTGAGTTAGATGTACATATAACCCAAGAGGGGTTAGGATGGGCTTTGTGGCAGAGACAAGACTGATTCCACACAACTGTAGGATTCTGGT
Organism: Galeopterus variegatus; assembly: GCF_000696425.1. NCBI lineage: Eukaryota > Metazoa > Chordata > Mammalia > Dermoptera > Cynocephalidae > Galeopterus > Galeopterus variegatus. Next base: position 19,626 of record NW_007732244.1, on the reverse strand, counting down.
CTCAGCTCTGGAAGGGTACTAAAGTGTTTTATACCCTAATAGAAAAGCTGATAGCAGCTGTGCATTCTTCCTTGATAGCCTCTGAAGCTATCATAGGAACTTCCAAAGTCCTAGCAAGGATGACATACCCCATAACAGGTCGGCTCTGCACGTGGACCACCAAACCTAAAATGGGTGTAGCTCAGACTCCCACTTCTAAATGGGGAGCATATATAGAACAAAGTAGCATCATGTCAATGAGTCCTCTGTCCAAAGAGTTGCAAATTGTGCTAGGCCGAATAGAGGTTGTGGAGGAAACTTTGACACAACTGTTACCCCTGGAGGTGGAGACTACATGTTTCCATAAGGGACAGGGACCTACCAAAACCGTGGATACGTCTACCGATTTCGTACCCTCCTTCAGCATGGTGGACAGCTGTTGCTGTCCAGTTCTTAACAGATACCATGTGGTATCAAAATGCCACAGGGCAAAGCAGTCAGTGGGCAGAACTGAGAGTAGTATGGGTGATGATAAAAAATGAGCCTGGGCCATTAACCATCTGTATTGACAGCTGAGCTGTGCCAAGGGTTTAACACTCTGGATCTCTACTAGGAAATATCTAAGTAGATGGTAGGCCACCTACTAGTTTTGGGACAAGCCATGTGGCAAGAGTTATGGGAATTGGGATGTGAGAAAGAAGTAACTCTTTTCCACACCACAGGACACTTCCCCTTAGCCAGTCCAAGAAATGATGAAGCTGATGCTTTGACTAAGACAATATGGCTGGAGAGAGCCCCAGGTATTGATGTAGCCCAGTGGTTACATCAATGAATGCAAGTAAGCCCATTTACAATAGTCAAAAAATAAATAAAGAAAGAAAACACCAAGGGATCAATTTAACCAAATAGGTAAAAGATCTCTACAATGAGAACTACAAACAGCTACTGAAGGAAATTAAAGAAGATACAAGAAGATGGAAAGACATTCCATGCTCTTGGACTGGAAGAATTAACATTGTGAAAATGTCTATACTACCCAAAGCCATCTACAGATTCAATGCAGTCCCCATCAAAATGCCAATAACATTCTGCACAGAAATGGGAAAAAATAAAAACAATCTCGACATTCATATGGAACAACAACAACAAAAAAGACCCCAAATAGCCAAAGCAACCCAGAGCAAAAAAAAAAAAAAAAAAAAAAAAAAAA
>NW_007732244.1:0-17437 GCF_000696425.1 Galeopterus variegatus | reverse complement strand
AAAAAGAAAATTAATCCAGAGGCATAACACTGCCTCATTTCAAATTATACTACAAAGCTGTAGTAACCAAAACAGCATGGTACAGACATAAAAATAGACACTCAAACCAGTGGAGCAGAATCCAGAAATCACTCCTCAGGCTTACAGCCATCTGATATTGGACAGAGGCAACAAAAATCTACATTGGAGAAAGACGGCCTCTTCAACAAATGATGCTGGGAAAACTGGATATCCATATGCAGAAGAATGAAACTAGACATGTATCTCTGACCATATACTAAAATAAACTCAAGATGGACGAAAGACTTAAGTATAAGACCTGAAACTGTAAAATTACTAATGGAGAATACAGGTGAAACACTTTAGGAAGTGGGTCTGGGCAAAGACTTTTTGAACATGATCCCCAAAGCACAGGAAACAAAAGAAAAAAATAAACAAATGGGACTATATAAAACTAAAAACCTTCTGCACAGCAAATGAAACAATTGACAGAGTGAAACAACAACCTACCAGAGGATTTTGCTAATTCTGCATCCAACAAGTGATTGATATCCATAATATACAGGGAACCCAAGCAATTACATAGTAAAAAAACCAAGTAACTCAACTAAAAAATTGGCAAAGGAGTTGAATAGGCATTTTTCAAAGGAAGCCATACAAATGGCCAAAAGGTACATGAAAAAATATTCAATATCACTAGTCACCAAGAAAATGCATATTAAAACCATATTGAGATATCACCTTATTCCAGTTAGACTGGCTATACTCAAAAAGATAGAGAATAACAAATGCTGGTGAGGGTGTGGAGAGAAGGGAATGCTCCTACACTGTTGGTGAGCCTGTAAATTAGTATAACCACTATGGAAAACAGTATGGAGCTTTCTCAAGCAACTACAGATAGATTGTCCATACAATCCAGCAATCCCACTTCTGGACATATACCCAGAGGAATGGAAATCTGATATTTGAGCATTTATTTTTCATTCTGCAACATTATTGAAAATTTTACCAGCTTTAGGAGTTTTTTGATAAGAGTCTGTAGGTGTTTCTATATATCATACCATGTCATCTGCAAATAGGGACAGTTTGACTTCATATTTTCCAATCTGGATGTCCTTTATTTCTTTCTCTTGCCTGATTGCTCTGGCTAGTGCCTCCAGTACTATGAGAAATAGAAGTGGTGACAGTGGGAATCCTTGTCTTTTTCGTATTCTTAAGGGAAAAGCCTTCAGTTTTACCCAATTCAGAATGATACTGGCAGTGGGCTTGTTATAGATGACTTTTACTGTGTTGAGATTCTTTCCTTCAATACCTAATTTGTTGAGAGTCTTTATCATGATGGGATGGTGAATTTCATCGAATGCTTTTTCAGAATCTACTGAGATAATCAAACTGTTTTTGTTCTTGAGTTTGTTGATTTGATGTATCACATTAATTGACTTTCGTATGCTGAACCATCCTTGCATCCCTGGCACGAATCCCACTTGATCATGGTGTATAATTTTTTTAATGTGTTGCTGTATTCTGATTGCTAATATTTTGTTGATGATTTCTGCGTCTATGTTCATCAAGGTTATTGGCCTGTAATTTTCTTTTTTGTTGCGTCTTTATTGGGTTTTGATATCGGAGTTATGTTGGCTTCATAGAATGAGTTTAGAAGATCGCTCTGTTTTGATTTTTTTGGAATAGTTTGAGGAGAATTAGTATTAATTCCTCTTTAGACATTTGATAGAATTCAGCTGTAAAGCCATCCAGTCCTGGGCTTTTCTTTGTTGGAAAATTGCTGATTGCTGTTTCAATCTCATTGCTTGTTATTGGTCTGTTCAAGTTTTCTATCTGTTCTTGGTTCAATCTGGGTAGTTTGTATGTGTCCAGAAACTTATCCATTTATCCCAGGTTTTTATAATTGTTGTCATATAATTGTCTATAATAGTCAGTAATGATTCTTTGCATTTCTGTGGTATCATTTGTCATGTCTCCCTTTTCATTTCTGATTTTGGTCGTTTGGGTCTTCTCTCTTCTTTTGCCTGGCTTTGGTTTTAACTAGTTAATCTAGCTAATGATTTTCCTATTTTATTCATCTTCTCAAAAAAACAACTTTTTGTTTTCTTGATCTTTTCTTTGTGTTTCGGGTCCCTATTCTATTTAGTTCTGCTCTGATCTTAATTATTTTTTTCCATCTATTACTTTTAGGATTGGATCATTATTGTTTTTCTAGTTCTTGGAGGTGTAGCATTAGGTCACTTATTTAAAGTCTCTCCGTTCTTTTGATGTAAGCATTTATTGTAATAAATTCCCCTCTTAGTACTGCTTTTGTAGTATATCCACTGGTTTTGGTATGCTGTGTCTTTATTTTCATTAGTTTTGAGAAATTTTTTGATTTCCTGTTTAATTTCTTCTTGGTCCCATAGGTCCAAGGAGCCTATTGTTTAGTTTCCATGTCTTTGTATAGTTTCCAGTGTTTTGCTTATTATTAATTTCAAGTTTCAGTCCATTGTGGTCTAAAAAGATATTTGGAATGATTTCATTATTTTTTTAATTTGCTGAGACTAGATTTGTGACCAAACATGTGGTCTATCTTGGAGAATGTTCCATGTGCTGATGAAATAAAGTATATTCTTTTGTTGCTACGTGAAATGTTCTGCATATATCTGCCATGTCCAGTTTGCCTAAGGTGTAGTTTAAATCCTGTGTCTCTTTATTGATTTGTTGCCTGGAAGATCTGTCCAGTATTGAGAGAGGGGTGTTCAGGTCACCCCCTATTAACATATTAGGGCCTATTTCTTTGTTTAGGTCTAAGAGCGTTTGCTTTATATATCTGAGTGCTCTCGTATTGGGTGCATATATATTTCTGGTTGTTATGTCTTCTAGCTGAATAGATCCTTTTATCATTGTACAGTGGCCTTCTTTGTCTCTTTTTATGTTTTTTAGTTTAAAGTCTATTTTACCTGCTATAAGAATAGCTACTCCTGCTCATTTTTGGTTTCCGACTGCATAGTATACCTTTTTCCATCCCTTCACTTTTACTCTGTGTGTGTCTCTACAGATGAGGTGTGTCTCTTGAAGACAGTATATACTTCAGTATAGCTTTTTAATCCAATCAATCATTCTGTGTCTTTTGAATGGGAAGTTTAATCCATTCACATTTAGGGTAATTATTAACAATTATTGTCTAATTCTTATCATTTAATTGCTTTTTGTTTAGATGATTTAAATATCTTTTGATCATTTCTTCCCTTTTTATTTCTCTTCTTCAATATTAGCTGGAAACGAGGTGGCATGATTTAGCTTCTTTCTCTTTATTACTGGCATTTTTGTTTGAATGCATGTTTTGCTCTTTCTTGTGTATATGTGATAGTGATCATCATTATTCAGATTTCAGATGAAAGACTTCCTTGAGAATTTCTTGCAGGGCTATTCATGTGGTGGTGAACTCCCACAATTTTTGTTAGTCTGGGAAATAAACTATTTGTCCCTCATTTCTGAAGGAAAGCTTTGCGGGGTAAAGTATTCTTGGCTGGCAATTTTTTTTTCTTTTATTATTTTGAATATATCATTATACTTTCTTCTGGCCTGTAGGGTTTCAGTTGAGAAGTCTGCTGTTAGTCTGATGGGCGTTCCCCATAGGTGACTTGGCACATTTCTTTTGCTGCTTTTGGAATTCTCTCTTTGTCTTTGAGCTTTGCAAATTTTACTATAATGTGTATTGGAGATGATCTTTTTGGATTTAATCTGTTTGGGGATTTTGAGCTTCCTGAATCTGAAGGTCTGTATCTTTCCCTACACCTGGGAAGTTTTCTGTTATTATTTCCTTGAATAGGTTTTCAATAACTTTCCCTTTTTTCTCCTCTTCTGGAATACCCACAATTCAGATGTTAGCATGCTTGAGGTTTCTGCTATCTCTCTTAGATTTTTCTTCATTATTCTTAATTATTATTATTATTTGTCTGCTTGGGTTATTTTGAAAAGACAATCTTCAAGATCTGAAATTCTTTCTTCTGTTTGCTCTAGGCTGCTACTAAATTTTTCTGTTGTGTTTTTTTATTTCATTGAGTGAATCTTTCCTTTCTAGTTCTGCTACACACTTTTTAAAGGTATTAATCTCTTTGTAAAATTCTTCCTTCTTCTTCTTGATATTTTTCTTGTTTCATTGTGTCCTCTGACTCTTCTTTTATCTCTTCAAGTTTTCTTAAGGTCATTGCTCGGAATTCCCTTTCAGACATTTCAAGGATCCCCAGATCTATGGGGCCTGAAATTTGAGCTTTACTGTATTCCTTCGGTGTCAAATCTTCTTGTTTGTTTGTAGTTCTTGTATTTTTTTCACTGATGTTTGGTCATCTAGTAGAGGACTTGCTTCCTCTATTGCTTTGGGGTTGGCTATGAGGACAAAGATTTATTTCTCTATTGGCTCTACTGGTGACTCATTATATCCATGTAGTCAAGTGAGCAGCAGGTTGCCTGCAGAGTATCCCTGGCTGCTACTGTGGTGGTGAACTGTCCTTGTGGTGACAGTAGGTGTGGCACTGGGTATAATACACCACCTTGGCTCATTTTCTGGAACCCGTGGCCATAGACTGAGCCCCCAGTACCACATGTCTCAGATCACCTCCATGCCTGCTGGGCCTATGAGCACTTCCCTCTAGGGCCTAAGACTGAGCCCCAGTGCCACGCAGATCTCCACTTACCTTGGCAGCTGTGGTGGCTATGGGCGCTTCCCTCCCAGCGCCTAAGACTAAGTTCTGGGTCTCAGCTCACCTTGGCAGCTGTTGCAGCTCTGCTAAATGAGTTTCTTATTAATGGAAAATCACTTTGGTTTTAGCTGCTTGCCACTGTAGAAATGTGGATTTAATAAAATATGCATATGTAGAAGCATATGCATCAAGACTCCCACCATGGCATTCAGAAAAATACTTTTGCCTGGCTTTGGTTTTAACTTCAGACTTTGGAAAGTCAAATAGCAATGCCCTCCTCACCCTTATGTCTGGCCTCCCTGAGGTAACTTGTTATTTATGATTTTGTGATTTTAAGGCTACCATCATCCATAATCAGCATAACAACTACAACAATACAAATAAGACACATTAGCCAGCTGACCTGAACACGTATTTTAAAATATAAGTAACCATCCTAGATGTTACTTAGGTAACAACTATTTTTATATGAATTAAATGTTGATGTTTTACCAATTGTTTGTATATTTATTTTGAGAGTAACATACTATAAAATTAATGATTAGGAAAACTATTCATTGCACTTAAAAGCACTAAACTTACATATCATAAAAATGTTTATAGATTTAAAATTAATACAAACACGAAAAATGTGCAAGCTTTGTAACTAATAAATATTCATATGCATTTACATATAAAATGTTATATAAACAATTACACAGTGTTTTGTGTACATGCAAATTAAATAATATAACATGTAATAATATATTATTAAATACAATAATGTAGCATTATATTAATTACACTGGAATGTTAAGAAAATATGTGCCCTAGATTCATGAAATATGCAGTGGATTTAACATAGGAAATAATTAAATATTTGTATGAAAGGGCTTTTGAACCTTTGGTGATGATTTTATACCTAGCCTATCTGGACTGATACTAGAAGAATAATAGATTATTATTTGTCTGCTTGGGTTATTTTGAAAAGACAATCTTCAAGATCTGAAATTCTTTCTCTGTTTGCTCTAGGCTGCTACTAAATTTTTCTGTTGTGTTTTTTATTTCATTGAGTGAATCTTTCATTTCTAGTTCTGCTACACACTTTTTAAAGGTATTAAACTCTTTGTAAAATTCCTTCTTCTTCTTCTTCTTGATATTTTTCTTGTTTCATTGTGTCCTCTGAGTCTTCTTTTATCTCTTCAAGTTTTCTTAAGATCATTGCCCGGAATTCCCTTTCAGACATTTCAAGGATCCCCAATTCTATGGGGCCTGAAATTTGAGCTTTATTGTATTCCTTCGGTGTCAAATCTTCTTGATTGTAGTTCTTGTATTTTTTTCATTGATGTTTGGTCATCTAGTAGAGGACTTGCTTCCTCTATTGTTTTGAGGTTGGCTATGAGGACAAAGATTTCTTTCTCTATTGGCTCTACTGGTGACTTTTCTTATATCCATGTAGTCAAGTGTGGTGGTGAACTGCTGCTACTGTGGTGGTGAACTGTCCTTGTGGTGACAGTAGGTGTGGCACTGGGTATAATACACCACCTTGGCTCATTTTCTGGAACCCTTGGCTGTAGACTGAGCCCCCAGTACCACATGTCTCAGATTACCTCCATGCCTGCTGGGCCTATGAGCACTTCCCTCTAGGGCCTAAGACTGAGCCCCAGTGCCACGCAGATCTCCACTTACCTTGGCAGCTTCCCTCCCAGGGCCTAAGACTAAGTTCTGGGTCTCAGCTCACCTTGGCAGCTGTTGCAGCTCTGCTAAATGAGTTTCTTATTAATGGAAAATCACTTTGGTTTTAGCTGCTTGCCACTGTAGAAATGTGGATTTAATAAAATATGCATATGTAGAAGCGTATGCATCAAGACTCCCACCGTGGCATTCAGAAAAATGCTTTTGCCTGGCTTTGGTTTTAACTTCAGACTTTGGAATAGCAATGCCCTCCTCACCCTTATGTCTGGCCTCCCTGAGGTAACTTGTTATTTATGATTTTGTGATTTTAAGGCTACCATCATCCATTATCAGCATAACAACTACAACAATACAAATAAGATACATTAGCCAGCTGACCTGAACACGTATTTTAAAATATAAGTAACCATCCTAGATGTTACTTAGGTAACAACTATTTTTATTTGATTTAAATGTTGATGTTTTACCAATTGTTTGTATATTTATTTTGAGAGTAACATACTATACAATTAATGATTAGGAAATCTATTCATTGCACTTAAAAGCACTAAACATACATATCATAAAAATGTTTATAGATTTAAAATTAATACAAACACGAAAAATGTGCAAGCTTTATAACTGTAATAAATATTCATATGGATTTACATATAAAATGTTATATAAACAATTACACAGTGTTTTGTGTACATGCAAATTAAATAATATAACATGTAATAATATATTATTAAATACAATAATGTAGTATTATATTAATTACACTGGAATGTTAAGAAAATATGTGCCCTATAGATTCATGAAATATGCAGTGGATTTAACATAGAAAATAATTAAATATTTGTATGAAAGGGCTTTTGAACCTTTGGTGATGATTTTATACCTAGCCTATCTGGACTGATACTAGAAGAATAATAGAGTGAATTATCACATCTTAACTTTTAAAGAATCATTTGACATTACTGATATTTATATCTTTAAAAAATAAACTATAAAAATAAATGATAAACTATAAGTTTTAAATACAGATATTTGTGGATTCTTTATAGAGTTCACTAAAATAAAATCATACCATCAAATAAATTTATTAAAATGAATGCTTCCATATATATTTTAAAGGTTAAGAAGTAATTTTAGCTTTTTGGTTCTTGGCTCAGAGGACGCCAAAGTGCAACTTTCTTAGCTCATCCCGTCTAGCCTATTTGACACCAGCTGTCTCCATTATGCTGCCTAAGTTCAACCTTCAGGAAATTAAATTCCTGTACCTGAAGTACACTTGTGAGGAAGTTGGTGCCAACTCGGCCCTGAACCCCAAGACTGGCCCCCTGGGTCTGTCTCCAAAAATGGCTGCTAATGATGTTAACAAGGCAGCCAGTGGCTGGAAGAGTCTGAGGATTACAGTGAAACTGACCATTCAGAACAGACAAGTCCAGGGTGAGGTCGTACTGTCTGCCTCTGCTCTGATTATCAAGTCCCTCAACAAACCACCAACAGACAGAAAGAAACAGAAACACTTTTTTTTTTTTCCTTTTTGTCTTTTTTCGTGTCCAGCAATGGATCGCAACCCTCAGTGTCACGCCCATACCGGACTGGGACCAGCAACGGGATCGCAACCCTCAGTCTTGCGCCCGCACCTCACTCAGCCAGTGAGCGGGAACCAGTCTGTATGTGGGATCCGAACCCTCGGCGGGACGGCGCACTGTAGCAGTGCGCCACCGGGCCGGCCCAGAAACAAAAACACTTTAAACACAGTAGAAATATCACTTTTGATAAGATTGTGAGCATTGCCCAACAGATGCAGCACCTCTTTTAGCCAGAGAAATTTCTGGAACCATTAAAGAGATCCTGGGGACTACCCAGTCTGTGAGATGCAATGTTGAGGGCATCACTCACATGGCATCATAGATGACATCAACGGTGGTACAGTGGAATGCCCAGGTAATTAAGGATGAAGGAAAATATTTCAATAAAAAATTTTGACAGCCAATAAAGAAAAGAAAATTAATTTTATAATCATAATGTAAAATATGAAGATCATTAGTTAAAATTTACTCAGTAGCATTTTAATTTAATTATAAAGTTTGTTTTAAGCATTACTTGGATAGATTTGACTTAGATACAACTGATTGTTAACATTCTTAATTCAGTTGCCTGCAATGGCTTGATGCTTATACCATTTAAATCAAGATACAGGTCTTATGGAAGTTTCTATTATATGCTGTTACCTTAGTGTCCAGTTTTGTTAGAATATAAGAATGTATGAATATTTGAATATAACATGAGTTTATAAAGTGAGTATTGCTTATGTAAAGTAATAGAATTTTAACCTGAAAAATCATAATTTTAGATGTTTTTGATGTTCAAAAATTCAGATGCTTATAAGTATATGGTTATTTAGGATTTTTGAACTTGTTTCTACTTGTCCAGTAAATTTAGCCAATCTCTAGATCAGTTCAGATATATTTTGGTTTCCTTTCATATTCAATTTGTGGTGAAATTCAAACAATATTTAAAATTGAATCCATCCTGCATTTATAAAATATGTATTTGGAAAAAGAAAAAAAAAACTGAGATGTGCATATTTTATATTAACTCATTTTCCATTTCTACATTTTTTTCCTGAGAAAAATTGAATTTTTCACATAGTTTCTTTTAAACTAGTGCTATCCTTGCTAGGTTAGAAGGTTCCTTGAAAAATATCTGTCATTATGTGGTCCATAAAATATACATCTCTCAGACGTTCACATATTCTTTCCAAAGATGAGAGAAAATGGATCTACTAATAGGTAGGCATGCTGGGTTTTTTTGGGTTCTTAAGAATAATTGGGATGTCTTCTTGGAGTACGAAAGTATGAGGGAAAGGATGTCACTTACAAAAATAACTAATATCACTCCAGACAACTGGAGCAATTAGCAATTAGAGGTAGGCAGAGTGATGGGGGAAGTGAGGCTCATAGGTAGGCAATGGACTAAGTCATCCATGGCACTACAGAATATACACATGGGTTTTGGTTTCTAATGAAAAATAAATGGGAACTAGTTACTCAGTTAAAAGTAGAAAGTGTCATGATCATAATTCGGTAATAGCACTGTACTCTGTAGAAAACTCTGAATAGATAGGTGTACTGAAAGATGTAGGTATGTCTAAGAAAATTTTGTAATGTCCCAAATAATGAATGAAGGGAAGCTCAACTAATATGGTGTTGGTAGAGGTCCCCCCAAATAAATCTACAAACCAAGATAAAAATTCCCTTTTAATTTATGTTTTAAATAAAAAATACTACTGAACAAAACCTTTCAACTTGGCCACAACAGAATATCAGAATGTATTATGTTCAGAACAAGCTTAGTTTGTAGTGCATTACAGATCATTACGTGGATCTCTTTGAGTTTTTAAAAAGAGCATTTGAAGTATCAAAAAAGAAGTTCATAATATTATAATGTTTTGGTGTTTATATTCTCTGATGAAATATAGAAAAACAAATTTCAGCATTAGATAGCTAAAAGCTAATAAATATGCCTTATAGTACAGTCATGTAGATTAAAGAATGTGAGGTAAGATTTACAATAATAAACTTTTCCTTAGAAGAAAAAGCAAAAGTTGCAGTGATCTTTATCTTTAGAATTTATAACGGTACCCTTAAAAAAATGTTAAAAAAAAATAATTTTTTCACAGCAAAGGAGCATTATTGAGCAGAGCAGTCATATCTGCCAATGATAAATAAAAACTACATAATGGTCCCTACATATATGTATTACATTGGAGAAAATATACCAACTGTTTTGAACATTTGATTTAATAGTACTTTTATTTGAAATATATTAACTGCAAATATTCCGTATTCTAATGTACACTGGCTACTATTTGGAAATATACAAAATGGCATTTCAGTCTAGAAACAATTTCAAAATTGCAATTATTATTATTTTTTTTCTTCTTCACCTAGTGTATTATCATGCTTAGAGTGTGGAGAGGATAGAAAAAGATCAAAGACCAGGTGACCTTGTTCACAGAATTGATTTTTCTAATCTCCAAGGTGTAACTCCTTGCTTAAACATGCAACTTTCTTCTATCTCATATAAACGATTGATTTATTTTTCCTTTCCATAAAACACATATTTAAAAAAGCACATATTCCTGCTAAAATCAAACCTTCCCATCTTTGCTTCTATTCCTGGTCTTCTAATTTTTAGGATGATTTATTACCTTTGTTTGATTCANTAAACTTTTCCTTAGAAGAAAAAGCAAAAGTTGCAGTGATCTTTATCTTTAGAATTTATAATGGTACCCTTAAAAAAAAGTTAAAAAATAATAATTTTTTCACAGCAAAGGAGCATTATTGAGCAGAGCAGTCATATCTGCCAATGATAAATAAAAACTACGTAATGGTCCCTACATATATGTATTACATTGGAGAAAATATACCAACTGTTTTGAACATTTGATTTAATAGTACTTTTATTTGAAATATATTAACTACAAATATTCCATATTCTAATGTACACTGGCTACTATTTGGAAATATACAAAATGGCATTTCAGTCTAGAAACAATTTCAAAATTGCAATTATTTTATTTTCTTCTTCACCTAGTGTATTATCATGCTTAGAGTGTGGAGAGGATAGAAAAAGATCAAAGACCAGGTGACCTTGTTCACAGAATTGATTTTTCTAATCTCCAAGGTGTAACTCCTTGCTTAAACATGCAACTTTCTTCTATCTCATATAAACGATTGATTTATTTTTCCTTTCTATAAAACACATATTTAAAAAAGCACATATTCCTGCTAAAATCAAACCTTTCCATCTTGAGAAACGTTCTTTGCTTCTATTCCTGGTCTTCTAATTTTTAGGATGATTTATTACCTTTGTTTGATTCACCTTTGGAGAAAAAAACAAAACAGGATTCATTTAACAAAACAGAATCCTACAGATAGCTAGTTAGAATAACATTTGGTAGAATTGTGGCATTTGATCAATTTTATGCCACTGTTTATCAGCAAGGCATCCAGGTTTCTGAAAAATGAAAGAAAACATGTCTTATTTTTAAGGCACCCTCAGCATTGCTGGAGGCATACAGTATTTTTTGTAAAAATATTGATAATAAAAAGTAAAGCACATTCATAATGTGTTGTATTTATCTAGAATAAATATTAGACCACATCCATATGCTCTTTTTTGTTTGTATGCCAGCATTTTTAATTCAATTGCTTTGCTTGTGCATGTGGTCTTTTTCAAAAAACATAATTGTGTATTGAAGAGTCTGATGACATAAGACACTTATTTATACTAATACTGGTATAACAGAAGTAGATCTGATATTCTATGACAATTTTACATTCATCCCTTCTGTGCCATTAACTATAAAGGATTTAATTATTACATTCTAATCCAATTATTTACTAATGCAAATTGCTGCCATGTGATAAATTTATTTGCAACTTTTTATCCTTGAATTCATCAATATCTTACTTGTTAAAGTATTTCACTTTAGCTTTTTAAAAATATCTTTCATTTTCTTTTCATTCCTACTTTGTTCTTTTAGAATGATTTTCAAAATTTTAAAGTGAGACACCAATGTTTATCTTTCTGATATGAGACACTTTTACAAAATTAAATAATATCCTTAAACCCTATTGATCTTTTAACTTTAAAGTGTATTTCTTTACTCATCATTTCACTTTTATCCTTACTTCTCCCAACAAATACAGATAATATTGTAATTAACTAAATAATGTTCCTTTCAGAATCATCAGCGTGACTGAATTCATAGGAAAAGAGATGCAATTCTATCACAAAAATCTATGCCACATCTCTCCACCTCTTCAACTTCCTACTTTACATTCCAGTTACCTGTTACCCTACTCTGCATTCTTGTTTTATTTTGTTGTTGCTCATATCACACATCAATTTATAATGTATTATAATTTACTTTGTTGTATTGCTTATTTTCTCCTTGTGCCCACAGAAGTGTAAACTTCATGACACTGCAAAACTTCACTTGCTTTATTCACTCATCTAACATACAGTTGCAGTCAATGATTTGTGCTCAATATTTATTCGGTTAATGAAAACATTTGCCTTTCTTGAAAATTTATCAAATATATGCCTGATGGTTAACCCCATAATGTGCCTGTCATGCCCATTCTTATCTAAACTTAAAAATGAACAATGTTTAGGTTCAAGCTAGGAGACTATTATACATTATTTAATTAATTGTGGCTTCACCACCACACACATTAATTCAGACACTTATATATCAAATTGAACTCCTAAAAATTTTCAAAGCCCTCAGATAAATTCTGAGACTACCACATAAAATCAGAAAGAATAATCTTCTTGTGTATTTTTTATGTTAAATATGTAAACAAATTAATAAAAGTAATTATAATTCAGGCTAGGACCACAAGGTTTTATATGTACTACTGTGACAAAGAAAGGAAGGGGACCCACTTAGAGGGAAGGTTGACACTGAATACCTCTGAGAGAGACATGTAATCAGAAGATTGAAGTGGTAGAGTGTAACCTTATGTGGTTACAAATATCGGTAGGGCCAAGATTATAATCTCATATAGATCTTGTTAAGAAATTTTAATGTTATTCTAAGGCTGTAAGAAGTATAACTGGGGGATTCAGCATCCCACTGAAGATAATTCTCTACTTAGCTCTTTCTTCAATTTTCCATAGTAATAAAATACTAAGTAGTTTTCAGTCTCTTCAAATATGTGACTACTTTACTCTTTTTTACCAACTCTTAGTTCACATATAAAATAGAAATCATGATAAATAAACACTCAAAATATTTTCTCTCCAAAACTACAAAATAAACATAAATGTGCAGTTATTTATGTAATAATATGTTAATAATGTGAATATAATGTTACAATAGACAATATAACTACCCATTTTGTTCAATAGATTTCTGGTTTCTCAGGGATCTGGTAGTGTGTATTATTTAACTTTATTCTTTTAACTGTCATTATTGGAAAAACTACATTATCACCTATATGCTTAGGCAGTTTTCTAAATTTAATCAATGCATAAATTGTCATTCTTATTACAGCCACACTCAAAGACTTTAAAAGCAACCAATCAGGATATTCTGTTAACTCTTTCACATAAATAAAACTTTCAGTTTCAGAGTCACTATTAAATCTTCCAGTACTGTATTTCAGGACCTATGTATCACAAAGAGAGCATGTAAATGTAAATTGAATGAGGCCTGGATACACCCCACTACCACAACAATGGATATTATTCATACTTCCTTAGACATGCATAGCAAACATCTGCTAGAAAACTCTACAGGAGATCCAGCAGAGGAAACCTCTGTCCATGAGGCATTGTTCTTGTATCTGCCTTTATTTATATCCATCTTAGAAGATGCTAATCTTTTTGATATATTACACTATGGTAACAAAATGCGGGAAGAAGGAATACTTGCTCTGTCTTTTCCGTTTTAAATTAATCACAAGAAAAAACTTCCCTTTGTGTTTTTCTGTTGTCGATTATGAATACTTCTATTGTCATCCTTAAATAGCTATATTATAATCATTTGCTTAGATATTTCTCACTACTGTTTTACTGTCAGAGCATGGAAGGTAAAAGCTGGGTCTTGTTCATCTCTGTATTCAGAGTACCTATTAAGTGGTTCATAATAAGCAAGCAAATCTTGAATAAGGGCATTTTTTTCAAAAATTCCTGAATTTATATTGCATATGTTTTACACACAGCTTGCTTGGCTCATAATTATCCAGAAATACTAGAAATGTCTCAATTCTAGTACTGGTGTAATGGGTGCTGATCTTTTTTTCACCGTAAACTTTTATTCCATAAACACATCCCAGGACTTCTGCTCATTTTTCAACTTGAATTGTTCATTTTGTTGATATAAATTGAAGGGCTTATGCTCAAAATTTTAAACAGTACTACTGTTCTAATACGAATCAATTGATATAAAGTTTTGACCCATGAACAACTACTTGATCCACATCTTTGTGGAGCTTGTTGAAAATCAACATTTTCCATAAAGTACAAGCATGAGATACAGGAGAAATTTAGAGTTAGTGGTGTTTCTATTAACTTAAATATTTCAATCTTAATTACATTATATAATACTACATCATGTTGAAAATCAGGGAGTTATGAGTATTCCCCAAAATAATTATACCTTCCATTTCTGTGAAGAATCCCATTGATATTTTGATGGGGATTGCATTGACTCTGTAGATCACTTTGGGTAGTATAGACATTTTCACAATGTTAATTCTTTCATCCTTTTTTGTCTTCTTTAAGTTCTTTCAGAAGTGGTTTGTAGTTCTCATTGTAGAGGTCGTTCACCTCCTTGGTTAAATTGATCCCTTGGTATTTTTTTTTTTTTTTCATGACAATTGTAAATGGGCTTACTTTTTTATTTCTCTTTTTGTTAATTCATTATTTGAGTATCTAAATTCAACTGAGTTTGGGGCATTTATTTTGTATCCTGCAATAATGCTGACCTAATTAACCAGCTCTAGGAGTTTTCTTTGATTGAGTCTTTATGTTTTTCTATGTATAGTATTATGTCATCTACAAATAGAGACAATTTGACTTCATCTTTTCCAATCTGGATTCCCTTTATTTCTTTCTCTTACTTGATTGCTCTGGCTAGTCCCTCCAGTACTATGAGAAATAGAAGTGGTGACAGTGGGCATTCTTGCCTTGTTCCTGTTCGTAAGGGAAAGGTCCTCAATTTTTCCCCATTCAGAATGATAATGGCAATGGGCTTGTCATAAATGGCTTTTATTGTGTATAGATACTTTCCTTCTATACCTAATTTGTTGAGAGTCTTTATCATGAAGGGATGTTGAATTTTTTCAAATGCTTTTTTCAGCATCTATTCAGATAATCATAATGTCTTTCTCCTTGAGTTTGTTGATGTGATGTATCACATTTATTGACTTTTGCATATTGAACCATCCTTGCATCATTGGGATGAATCCCATTTGATCATACTGTAGATTTTTTAAATATGTTGCTGCATTCTGATTGCTAATATTTTGTTGACAACTTTAGCATCTAGTTTGATCAAGGACATTGGCCTGTAACTTTCTTTTTGTGTGTGTCTTTATCTGGTTTTGGTATCAGAGTTATGTTGTCCTCTAGAATGAGTTTGGGAGATCTTACATTTCATATGGAATATAAAAGATGCCAAAAAGCCAAAGCAATCCTGAGCAAAGAAAACAAAGCCAGAGGCATAACACTACCTCACTTCAAATTATACTACAAAGCTATGGTGATCAAAACAGCATGGTACTGGTGTAAGAATAGACATTCAGAGCAGTGCAGTATAATTCATAACCCAGAAATCACCCCTCAGACTTACAGCCATCTGATATTGGACAAAGGCAACAAAAATCTACATTGGGGAAAAGACTGCCTCTTCAACAAACGGTGATGGGAAAACTGGATATCAATATGCAGCAGAATGAAACTAGATATGCACCTCTCACCATAAACTAAAATCAACTCAAAATGAATTAAAGACTGAAGTATAAGACCTGAAACTGTAAAATTACTAAGGGAAAATATAGGTGAAACACTCCAGCAATGAGGTCTGGGCACATGTTTTATTAATGTGAGCCAGAAAGCACAAACAACAAAATAAAAAATAAACAAATGGAAATGTAACAAAGTGAAAAGCTTCTGCACAGTAAAGGAAACAATCAACAGAGTGAAACAACAACTTACAAAGGGGGAAAAATTTTTGCTAACCATGCATCTGACAAGGGATTAATATCCAGAATATACATAGAACTCAAGCAATTATACAGTAAAAAAACAAATAACCCAATTAAAAAATGGGCAAAGGAGCAGACTAGACATTTTTGAAAGGAAGACATACAAATGGTCAACAGGTACATGAAAAAATGTTCCATATCACGAGTCATCAGTGAAATGCAAATTAAAACTACATTGAGATACCACCTCACCCCAGTTAGACTGGCTTTAATCAAAAAGACAGAGAATAACAAATACTGGCAAGGATGTGGAGAGAAGGGAATGCTCGTACACTGTTGGTGGGACTGTAAATTAGAATTACCACTATGGAAAACAGTATGGAGCTTTCTTTAATAACTACAGATAGATCTTCCATGCTATCCAGCAATCCTACTTCTTGGTATATACCCAGAGGAATGGAAATCATCATGTCGAAGGGATACCTACACACCCATGTTCATCGCAGCTGTATTTACAGTAGCCAAGACATGGAACCAACCTAAATGTCCATCAATTGATGATTGGATAAGGAAACTGTTGTATACATACAACTTGGAATACTACTCTGCCATAAGAAGTGAAATACTTCCATTTGCAACATCATGGATGAGCCTGGAGAAACTTATGTTGAGTGAAATAAGCAAAGAACAGAGGGATAAATACTGCATGTATACTCACTCATAAGTGGGAACTAAGAGAGAAAGAAGGAAAGAAAGACCACAGTAGTGGGCTGTGTTGGACTTTCAGAGGGAGGGGACATTCCTTGAGCTACAAAGTAGTGGGTGGGAAGGGGGATGGGGTGGGAAGTTGGGGATAATTGGGTCGGGGACACGGGTACAAAATCAATTTCTGGTAATGGGCATGCTGCCAGTATGAATCTGGCCCTCACATCGTTTGCCCAAGGGGTGAAAATCAACTTTGTATTTAGTGAATATTCTTTTTTTTTTTTTTCCTTTTTGTCTTTTTTCGTGTCCGGCAACAGATCGCAACCCTCAGTGTCGCGCCCGTACCGGACCGGGACCGGCAACGGGATCGCAAGCCTCGGTGTTGCTCCCGCGCCTCGCTCAGCCAGTGAGCGGGAACCAGTCTGTATGTGGGATCCGAACCCTCGGAGGGAGCGCTGCTGCACTCCCAAGCGGCGCACTGTAGCAGTGCGCCACCGGACCGGCCCTGAATATTCATAATTTTAAAAATAATAATAAATAAAATAATTATACTTTGCTCATGGTCTTTGGCTAAACTCTATGATTGCTATTTTTTTTTCATTGTGGTAAAACACACATAACACAAACTTTATCATGTTAACCATTTTTAAG
>NW_007732243.1:128626-137909 GCF_000696425.1 Galeopterus variegatus | reverse complement strand
ATTACATTAAAAGTCCACATGGGTAAAAATTGGGGGAGAAGGGAGAGACAGACATGTTTGTTCTCTCCAAATCCTTAAAATGTCTGGCTATGGCTCCCCACTCATAGACAGCAGCTCAGCAGACAGCAGCAAACAGCAAAGTGATCTGGATGTGATCAGGTGGCACGATAAATTACGATGAGGGTTGAAATGGAATCAAATGGGGGCACCTGTGTACACTGGTTCAAAATGCGAGCAACATGAACAGCACGGTCTTGTGAAATAAACCAAGTTGCTGGTCATTGGACAGTGTTTCCCACCCCTCCCTACTGGCTCGGGCTGCTTCCTGGTTCCCAAGAACAAGTCAAAGGCTGATACAAACATTTCACCATATATCTTACTATACTGGAAGGTTTCCTAGCCGCCTCCCACCCCCAAAAAGGCAAGAAACTCCTGTGCAGAAAAGTGACTTAGTGGAAGCATGTAAAGCTGAGCTGGGAGATAAGTGGGCAGCAGGGGACAGGGTTGACCCTCTGAGTAGGTGTCTGCCCTCCACTTGGTGATATGATAATTTTCAGGGTTCCAGGATGCTGAGAATCCTCCCCAACACCTCCATACCCTCTGTCAAAAAGCAGAAGCCCACCCCACGAGAGGTAACCACCAGGCTTATGTTAATGGAAGCAAATCGATCCCTTCCTGGTTGAGAACTAGTACTGAGGGTTCGTGGGGCAGGTTCACTGTACTGTACTGGGCACTTGGAAGTCAGGAATGCTCAGAGAGATGCTTGGTAGGGAGAAAAATATAGGCAGACATGGAAGAGGACTACAGGGCTACTGAGAACATTTACCTATTTTATAGCTTGTGTATAGCTGGCCTTGGCCCAAGCCCTACAGAAGTCAGAGGATTGGGATGCGGGGAGTAAGGGAGAGGAGAGATATGCAGACTTCCAAGTTGGAATCTGTCCAGAGGTTTGCTGCCCACCCCCTCCCCGCCCCCACCCCAATCAAACGTATGAAATGGCAACAATAATAAACTCAGATAATGATAGAGTCAGCATTTAAACTCACCACAGAATACATAAATTACAGGGGAGGCTGTTACAGATGCAAAGGCTGGATGCTTTATTGCTGGGGGAGAGGGAGAGGTTATTCCAATTTGCAGGTGCTAACTGGGTATCTCAGGCCAGCTTCCTACCAGAAAAAGAAGTTTGAGGCCAGGTTATGCTGCCATTGGGCATGAAAGTTGTTCTAAGTAGGTCAGGGGGGGTTTTTCTAGCTGGACAAAGCAGGCCAAACTCCCACTTTGCAGGACACCTGCTTATTCACTCCACTCCAGCTTTACAGTTTCCCTTGCTGTTCCTGGAACCTGCCAGGCACACTCTCCCTCTGCACTGGATGTTTCTTCTGTCTGCATCCTACTTCCTCCAGATGAGCACGTTCACTCCTTCACCTCCTTCAGGTCTTTGCTCAAAAGTCCCTTTCTCAGTGAGGCTTACACTGATCACCCTATTTATAAGTCCAATTCTCCATGCCCCCTTTTCCTTGCCCTTATCTGTAGTATTTACCATCTTCTAACACACTATATAATTTACTTTTTGCTATATACGTGACTTATTTATTAGGCTTATTGTTTATTATCTGTCTTCCTCCACTGAAATATAAACTTCAATTTACCATCTTCTAACACACTATATAATTTACTTTTTGCTATATACATGACTTATTTATTAGGCTTATTGTTTATTATCTGTCTTCCTCCACTGAAATATAAACTTCAAGACAGTAGGAAATTTTGTCTTTTGTGTCTCCCCTCCATACGCACACATGCCAAGTATCCCAAGTGCCTGGAACAGAGCCTAGTACATAAAAGGCACTTATGAATTGTTTGCTAAGTACATGATTAAAAGCTACCTCCTTGGAAGAACTTTCTGATCAACAGAGGTAACTGAAATTTCCAAGATGTTTGTAACATTCCTTTCTCCAGCACTCTCTCCTTTCCCAAACTTGTAGTTTATTATTGACTAAGGATGGAATACTCTTACCAATTAGGGCAACACATGTGGTTCTGGAATATATCATCTCCCAAGGTTAAAGAAGGTGACCAAAGAAGCCCAGAAGCCTGGGGTAAATATGCATTGATTTGATTTCTCCTTTGCTCACATACAGACCTACTTGGAGAGTCATAGTGGATTACGACTTTTAGAACTTGGAATAAACTTGCATCCCATCAAATCGTTTTATTTGACAAATAAGGCATGGAGAGATTAAATGGCTTGCCCAGGCTCACACATAAAATTAGTGGAAACAGTGAAATCAAGTCCTATGTTGGTTAATTTCCTGTCCACTGTATGCCTTCCCCCATGTTGTCTCTTTTGCAGTTGTATTACACAGGGTCTGTATCTCGGTGTCCCATGCAGCAGCTCTGTCAGGGATGCCTTTTTAACAGCACCAAGGATATCCTTGTTTTAGCACCTCTCCATAATGGACAACAGCCAAACCAGCTTATTCTAGCCAGACTATGCTTTACTGAACATTTGATTCCTTTCATTTCCATTTACATGATTAGCCAGTGCCATCCTTTGCCTTCAAAAGTAAGCCTTTTCAGAGGGTTTGATGACCCATGGCCATTTCTCAGAAACTTTCCTCTCTAGCGGTCTAGACAGATTTTGTAGTTTGTGGACATTATAGTAGAAATACCCAAAGCAAATTCTGAAAACTAATAATATTTAGGAGACTAATAGACACATTAATATTATATATATAAATACACACACACAAATGTAAATTACTTTCCTTCAGCACCTATTAAAATGTGCATTACAAATTTCCAAGAGAGGTTTGTTGTATGCGATATTTCTCAATCTCAATTGACCATAAAGCCTTTTATTGTGCAACACCTCATAGATCTGATGAGAGCATGTTTAGGAAATGCTTCTCTATAAGACCAAAATATTTAAGGGCAGGATGAAAAGAGCTATGGGTAAAACAAAGCAGGGGCTAAGATAAATACAAAATAAATTGGCAGGCTTTGGAGTCCAAGAATAGTGGAGCTATGGCATAGTAAAAATATAAGAATGAATCAAAGGTTCACCAGATCTTTTAAGACAAGATGCCTCTGTCCTATCTGGGAAGTGGAACTTCCCTATGAAAAGCCCAGCCACTCATTAGCAGGACCCAAGCTTCTGAGGTTCTAAATACAAATCACCAAGGAGCTAAAATCCACCCCTAAGCCTCTGATTTTAGCAGCTTATGCCTTTCCAGAAGAATTACCTTGCCTACTGAAATGGCTCCCACTTAGGGCTGGAAAAAGTTTGAATAAAATGCATTTAGCTACTATCTTAAGATCTTAAGTCACTAAGCTAAATGCAGGAGGCTTTTGTTAAAAATCACACTCAACTAGATATTGAGGTTTATTACATACTTTCTCCAATTTTCCTTCTTCCTTTATATAATCTCAGCTGGGCTGATTTGCCTGCATTCTTTCCAGTAGAATGTTCTTATTACTCCCAAGACACAACAGAGAATCACTAACCCTGTACAGAGGGGCACATGGCTGCATCTGTATTAGAAAAAGGGGGATATTTATACCCAAATCAATAGGAAGATTTTAGCATAACACTTGTAGGCTTTCTGCAAAGAGAATGGAAGAAAAGAAAATGCAGTTCATTTTTCTTTCTTCTTTACTGTGTCATTTGCCCCATAGTATGCTTGTCACATGGTCTGGAGCAGTGTGATCTAATAATGATAGGCCCTGGCTGGCACAAAAGAGGGGAAAATGCAGCTGCACTGGGGATTTCAGGGGATGTCTTAGACAGCTGGCCCAGCCCTCACCCCCTGTGTGTTTCAGGGAAAACAATCAGGATGTTGCTGATCTCATTTGTAAATAATTCCTCCCAGTGCTAAACCTAACTCTGGGTTTGGGCCGTTCAGAGTATTTTGCCTCTCTGACAACCAGAGGTCCAGAAAACCTTGGATAATGCCAAAATTAAACAAACTCAATGCCATGCAAGTCTCTGATTTCATTCCAGTTGGGAGAAACTCTAAGTTAGTGCTCAAACCAGCCTGACAGTGGCCTCCCAGCCCAGCTGTAGGGAGGAGCCAAATAGCCTGCCCCTTCCTGCAGCTTAAATTAACCCCATTGCTGCAGGAAATGCTTCAGTATGAGAGATTCATGAGTCAAACACTTGAAACTTCAAAAATGGAAGAGGGGTGGCCCCTTCATAAACCTGAAGGAGGCTGGAAAAAGTGCAGACTACCTCTGCACCAGTTCTAGGGAGCACATGGGTCATTTTAGCTGCTCCAAGGAGGCCTGCCAATATAAACTGCCAGGGCACAGCAGACCACTAGCCTTCTAAGTCTGTGCCAAGCTCCACCAGTGCCCTCTGTCATACTCAGGGCAAATTCCTGCTTTCCTCTGTTTGCACCTGCTAAGTCTCGATGCCAGGAACAGTAACCCACACCTACTCAGTTACTGTGTAAAGGCATATAAGAAAATTCCTGGCTGCTCTCACCTAATGCATTCTCCCCTCATCTTCCAGGACACTCAGGCTGATGTGAGCAGAGACTGCAGGAAGAGTTCTGAATGTCACAGAAACAGAGCCCACTGGCCCTCCCACATCAAAACAGCTAGTGAAGTTTCTAGCTCCTCTTCCTCCCTACTTACACTAACTTTCAAATCTGAAATCTGTTATGAAACTCTGAAAACTTTTGTCTGTATCCAATTACAGCTAAAGTCCACCATTGACTAATAGATGATCCTCTCTTAAAATTGTTATGAAAAACTGCTGTTGTATGCAGAGAGAGATCTCTGCCAGGGATCCACTGTGCTCTGATTTCAGAACTGGGAAGAAACTGAGAGGAACAACATGCTTAATCAAAATCCTTGGAAGAGAACACTGCAGGGTTCAAAATCATAGCACTAGACCATGTATCAAGTCTCAGGAAGAAATTAAATAAAAAGAACTTTTGGTGCAGGAAAATATAGCAGACATAAAACATCTAGAAGTTCTGGGGTTTTTAAAAAGCATTTTGTAAAATGTCTCAGGAAGATTAGGTAATGGCATTCCTGCCCTTACATAGAAATGTTGTGGACTGCATAGGAATGCGTCTTCCTAATTACTATATTAGGGAACTTTCAGGCAATAGACAAAAAATAAAATAAAATAAGACCTTAAAGAGGTACATGTCACTATATAAAACCATGTGTCAGAAGGCAAATTTATTCAATGACTCAAAACTGGATAAGCATTAAAATGATGGAAGGCCTTGATGTGTTTATAATTAGGGAGCACAGAACATCTTACATGATCTCCTAATGTTTCTGACCACCAAATAGAAAAAGGAATAGGTCTTTTCAGAATGAATACCTAGATTCTGAAAGTTAGGGTAATTCATGAAAGCAGCTGCAACAAACCAATTCCAAAATTTCAGCATCCTTACAAAATAAAAGTGTGTTTTTCACTTAAATAGCATTCCAATGTCGATGTTCCTGGTAGGGAAGCTGCTTTTCTCCATTTGGTGATGGAAAGGCCCAAGTTCCTTCCATCTTGTGGCTTTGTTGTTCCTCTAGAGCCTTACAGCCTTTTGTACTGCTTTGGCGAATGGAAAAATAGAAGACAGAAAAGTCACACCCCTTCTTAATACCCTTGGCCTTGAAACGAGATCGTTATTTTGGTTTTTATTCCATTGGTGAGAACTAGGCATATGGTCTCCCTAGCTGTGGAGGAACGAGGAAATGTAGTCTGGATGTGGAGCTCCTTTACAATGACATCTCAACAGTGTAGAAGGACAGGTGTGAATTTTCATTTAAAGTTTACCATCTCTGCCGCAAAGGTGTGTCCCAAAGCAAACTCGGATGATTAGCCAGGCTTTAATCGTAGTCAGAACGCTTTGTGTAATGAGTGAAGAAGAGAGGTGACTTCAGGGAAGAAGTAAAGCAGATATTAAAATTAAAAATACTCAACAAATTTTAATTCTTTGGCATCTCCAATCGTTCTTGTTCCCAAACTGGTTACTTCATTTGATTAATTTTGAAGCTATTAAACATTAAAAGGGATTTCCATAAAAGCTGTCGTAAGGCTGGCAGAAAAGGGCATTTTATTCCATGAGTCTCCTTCTAAACTCGCAAAAACAATCATAGAAATGTTGTGGACTGCATAGGAATGCGTCTTCCTAATTACTATATTAGGGAACTTTCAGGCAATAGACAAAAAATAAAATAAAATAAGACCTTAAAGAGGTACATGTCACTATATAAAACCATGTGTCAGAAGGCAAATTTATTCAATGACTCAAAACTGGATGAGCATTAAAATGATGGAAGGCCTTGATGTGTTTATAATTAGGAAGCACAGAACATCTTACATGATCTCCTAATGTTTCTGACCACCAAATAGAAAAAAGAATAGGTCTTTTCAGAATGAATACCTAGATTCTGAAAGTTA
Source organism: Galeopterus variegatus (assembly GCF_000696425.1). Lineage (NCBI taxonomy): Eukaryota > Metazoa > Chordata > Mammalia > Dermoptera > Cynocephalidae > Galeopterus > Galeopterus variegatus. Next base: position 131,488 of record NW_007732243.1, on the reverse strand, counting down.
GGGTAATTCATGAAAGCAGCTGCAACAAACCAATTCCAAAATTTCAGCATCCTTACAAAATAAAAGTGTGTTTTTCACTTAAATAGCATTCCAATGTCGATGTTCCTGGTAGGGAAGCTGCTTTTCTCCATTTGGTGATGGAAAGGCCCAAGTTCCTTCCATCTTGTGGCTTTGTTGTTCCTCTAGAGCCTTACAGCCTTTTGTACTGCTTTGGCGAATGGAAAAATAGAAGACAGAAAAGTCACACCCCTTCTTAATACCCTTGGCCTTGAAACGAGATCGTTATTTTGGTTTTTATTCCATTGGTGAGAACTAGGCATATGGTCTCCCTAGCTGTGGAGGAACGAGGAAATGTAGTCTGGATGTGGAGCTCCTTTACAATGACATCTCAACAGTGTAGAAGGACAGGTGTGAATTTTCATTTAAAGTTTACCATCTCTGCCGCAAAGGTGTGTCCCAAAGCAAACTCGGATGATTAGCCAGGCTTTAATCGTAGTCAGAACGCTTTGTGTAATGAGTGAAGAAGAGAGGTGACTTCAGGGAAGAAGTAAAGCAGATATTAAAATTAAAAATACTCAACAAATTTTAATTCTTTGGCATCTCCAATCGTTCTTATTCCCAAACTGGTTACTTCATTTGATTAATTTTGAAGCTATTAAACATTAAAAGGGATTTCCATAAAAGCTGTCGTAAGGCTGGCAGAAAAGGGCATTTTATTCCATGAGTCTCCTTCTAAACTCGCAAAAACAATTCTTTTAAAACAAAAGAATTTTTTGAAACTGTTATTGTCTGTGAGATAAGTAAACAGCTATAAACAATCAAGCATATATGCCAAATAATGAGAGCTCTGAACCAAGATGAACAAAGACTCTGGGAGCTGATATAGCTCCTCAGTTCTTGAATAAGATCCTTAAAAGCAATTATCCAGCAAAGGCTTGTTAATAAACCATTGATTAAAAATGTTTGAGAGAAGCAGATAAATATTATAGTACCCAGGGAAGGAGAAATTTAAGAAACAATGTTGACACCCCATTTTTATTGTCTTTTATTAACCCCAGCCAAGAAAGACCACCAACAGTGAAACAGGGTGAAAAAGATACTGTGACCACCAGATCACAATGCAGGAATCTTTATTCTGAACTGAACCAACATCTTAAAAGCTGAAAATTGTGGGAAGTTATGACTCCAGAGCAAAGGAAAGAACTGAGTAAAAGAATATGAACAAAAGCATGTAAAGACTATATTATACATTTGAAGAGGAATCATCAAAAAAGGAATATTATTTTAAATAAATAATTCTCCTTAGCCTCAAAAACTTACAAACAACTGATCTCTCTCTTGATAAATAATAATAATTTTTTAAAAAAGACATGTACATTCGAAGGAGAAAAGTAAAAGTACCAAAAAAATTATAAAACAATGAAAGAAAACACAAAACTCCTAGAGAGTCTGTTCCAATAAATACAAGTTCACAATAAAATTCACAGATCTCAGAGGTAAAAAGCCACCATTATTGAAAGTCAGCTAAAGAGAGGGGCCAGCCCGTGGCTCACTTGGGAGAGTGTGGTGCTGATAACACCAAGGCCACGGGTTTGGATCCCTATATAGGGATGGCCGGTTAGCTCACTTGGGAGAGCGTGGTGCTGACAACACCAAGCCAAGGGTTAAGATCCCCTTACCAGTCATCTTTAAAAAAAAAAAAAAGTCAGCTAAAAAGAACATGATAACAACAAAACAGACTACAGATATTAGAATTATCAGATACAGGATTATGACATAACTATCTTTAATATATTTAAAGAATTCAAGAAAAACTATATATATTTTTTTTTTCTTTTTTTTTTTTGGCAGCTGGCTAGTACAGGGATCCAAACCCTTGACCTTGGTGTTACCAGCACTGCTCTCTAACTGAGAAAGGAATTTTTAAAATACGTAAGGAACAAAAGACTGTTAAAAAATGACCAAATTCAAAAAACAACCAAATATAACTTCTTTTTTTGGATGAAAAATTTTTTATTGACACAAAATAATTGTACATATTTATGGGGTATGTGTGATAATTAGATACATGTTCACAATCGGTAGTGATCAAATTAGGGTGATTGGGATATTCATCACCTCATACATTTATCATTTCTTTGTATTGTAAACATCCCAAATCTTGTCTTCTGACTATTTTGACATATGCAATAAATTATTATTAACTATAGTCACCCTATTGTGCTATAGAACACTGAAACTTATTCCTTCTATCTTCTGTATTTTTGCACCCATTAACCAACCTCCTCCTCCCTCCCCTTCCCAGGCTCTGGTAACCACTATTCTATGCTCCACCTCCACGAGATCACCTTTTTTAGCTCCCACATTTGAGTGAGAACATGTGATATTTATCTTTCTGTGCCTGGATTATTTCACTTAATATAGTGTCATCCATGTTGCTGCAAATGACAGAATTTAATTCTTTTTAATGGCTGAATAGTAGTCCATTGTGTATATTTACCACATTTTCTTTATCCATTCATTCACTGATGGACAGTTAGTCAATTCCATCTATTGGCTATTGTGAACAGTGCTGCGATAAACATGAAAGTGCAGACGTCTCTTTGACATACTGATTTTCTTTCTTTTGGATATACAAATCCCGGTATTGGAATTGCTGAATCATATGGTAGTTCTGTTTTTAATTTTTTGAGTTTTTGAGGTACTCTGTACTGTTTTCAATAATGGCTGTACTAATTTACATTCTCAACAGTGTCCCAGAGTTCCCCTTTCTCCACATCCTTACCAGCATCTGTTATTTTTTGTCTTTTTTTTTTCCTTTTTGTCTTTTTTCGTGTCCGGCAACGGATCGCAACCCGCAGT
>NW_007732243.1:123772-128239 GCF_000696425.1 Galeopterus variegatus | reverse complement strand
CCGGTCTGTATGTGGGATCCAAACCCTCGGCGGGAGTGCCGCCGCGCTCCCAAGCGGTGCACTGTATCAGTGCGCCACCGGGCCGGCCCTATTTTTTGTCTTTTTAACAACAGCCATTTTAACTGGGGTGAGATCATATCCCATTGGGGTTTTGATTTGTATTTCCCTGATGATTAGTGATATTGAGCATTATTTCATATACCTGTTGACTATTTATATGTCTTCTTCTGAGAAATGTCTATTCAGCTCCTCTGCCCACTTTTTAATTGAATTATTTGGGATTTTTATGCTGTTGAGTTGTTTGAGTTCTATATATACTCTGGTTATTAATCCTTTGTCAGATGGATAGTTTGCAAATATTTTCCCCCATTCTATAGGTTGTCTCTTCACTCCGTTTCCTTGGCTATACAGAAACTTTTTAGTTTGGTACAATTCCATTGGTCTATTTTTGCTTTTTTTGCCTGTGCTTTTTAGGTCTTACCAAAAATTTTTTGCCTATAGCAATGTCCTGAAGCATTTTTATAATGTTTCCTTCTAGTAGTTTCATAGTTTCAGATCTAACGATTATGTCTTTAATCCATTTAGAGTTGACTTTGGTAAAAGGTGAGATAAGGGATCTAGTTTCATTCTTATGCATATGGATATCCAGTTTTCCCAGCATGACTTATTAAAGAGATTGTCCTTTTCAATGTATGTTCTTGGTGCCTTTGTCAAAAATGAGTCAGCTGTAAATGTGTGGATTTATTTCTGGATTTTCTATTCTGTTTCATTGGTCCAAGAGTTGGTTTTTATGCCAGTACCATGCTGTTTTGGTTACTACAGTTTTGTAGTATATTTTGAAGTCAGGTAGTGCGATGCCTTTGGTTTTGTTCTTTTTGCTCAAGATTGCTTTGGCTATTGAGGGTCTTTTGTGTTTCCATACAAATTTTAAGCTTGGGTGTTTTTTTCTATTTTTTTGAGGAATCTCATTGGTGTTTTGGTAGGAATTGCATTGAATTTGTGTATTACTTTGGGTAGTATGAATATTTTGACAATACTAGTTCTTCCAATTCATGAAAATGAGCAAATATAACTTCTTTAAGTTAACAATGTGATAACTGAAAAGTTCAATGTAAGTAACTGGAAAAAGGCACCAGGAAACCTACTGGGATGAGGGTTATGTTCTCTATTTTGTTTAGGGTAGTTGTCACATGGCTATATACAAATGCCAAAACTCATCAAACTAAGTGCATAATAACTGTGTACTTTATTGTATGTTAATTGTACTTCAATTTAAAAACAAAAAAAAGCTCAATGGGAGAATTAAACAGAATAATTACATCTCAGAGATAATCAGCATTCTATATTTTTCTTATTCTCTGATTATCTCTGCGATGAAAAGTATAAAAGAGAAATTAAGAAACACAAGAAGAGTACAGAGTCAGGTTAAACATAGGTTTCATCAGAGTTCCAGAAGGACACTGAAACTAGAAAGTGAAAGGGAGACAATATTCAAAATCTAGTGGATAAGAATTCTCCAGAACTGTTGAAAGACATCAAACCTCATTTTGAGGAATCCCAACAAGTCCAAGATTCATCATAGTAAAACTTCAGTATACCAAAAATAAATGAAAGACTTCAAAAGCAACCAGAGGTTAGAGAGATTAGTTGCATGGTAACAATTACATCTAACATCTCAACAGCAACAGTGAAGCAAGAAGACAATCTTAACATTGCAGTTTTGCCTAAGAAATGACAAAAAAAATAAGTACAGTAAAGTCCCATGCAGTATTGAATTTCTTCATAAAGTGAAAACATATGTAGTACAATTGAAGACAGGCTCATGCTGTGGTTCAAGTTCCTGTATTGTGTAGATCAGGAGTAAAGAAGTGAGAGTGGGAAAAGGTGAATCTCAATCTTCCCAACTAGCTAGAAGATCCTTAGAATCATTGTTAATCTCTTGGAAGTCTCAGCCAGCCATGGGACCCAGAATTGTCCCCATCAATATTTAAGCTGAGGTACATAATGGCCACCAGATGGAATCTAGACAGATTTGGATCACATGGCTAGACCTTGGGAACTCCTGGCCAGTTAAACTTGACCAAGTCATTTTATTCATCCTAAAATAATGTGACACTGCATTTTATAAAATTAAATATTTGGAGGTCCTGCTTATTGCATTATGTTAGGGCTTTACTGTATCAAATCAAAAGTGTACACCAATACGAGATATGTTTCAGGATGAGAAACGAAACATTCATCCTAAAATAATGTGACACTGCATTTTATAAAATTAAATATTTGGAGGTCCTGCTTATTGCATTATGTTAGGGTTTTACTGTATCAAATCAAAAGTGTACACCAATACGAGATATGTTTCAGGATGAGAAACGAAATAAAAATATTTTCAGCTATAAAAATTTTAAGGATGTGTTTTATTTAAAAAGAAAGAAAATAGCCTAAAGGAACTTTGATGTACAGGAAAGAATATGAGTAAAATAAAAAGTGAACATATGAATAATTTAAATAAAACTGACTGCATAAAACAATCATACAATATTAATTTTAGAAAGAGAGAGGCTAACAGGGGGACATTGAGAAGTTGGTTAGGGGTGACTAGAATTGAACCATTCTAAGGTCTTAAATTATTTGTGAGAAAGGTAAAAATATTAAATAGTATTATACTATGTTAAATATATAATTTAAAAATTTCAAAGGTAGCCACCAAAAGAATGTGAACAAAATAAATATCTTCCAAACCAGTAGACAGAGAGAAAGAAAAAAAAAATACTTAAACTAATTCAAATAAAGTCCAGATAGAAAGAAAAAGAAAGAACGAACACAGCAAAAGCAAAACAAAGAGAAACATAAGATAAAATAGACAAAACAAATCTAAATAGATCAATAATTAGAATAGATAAAAATAGACTCTCTAGTTAAAAGGCATAGATTGTCAGATGTTTTTTAAGCTATGTGGCATTTGCAAGAGATATACCTAAGACATGAAGACACAGAAGAGTTGAAATGAAAAATATGGAAAAATTATAAAAGAAGCAAACATTAACCAAAAGAAAAATAGTATGGCCATGTTTATATGAAACAAAAATAGACTTTAAAGCAAAAGACATTACTGGAGATAAAAATAATCATTGCATAATGGTAAAATGTTCACTTCTTCAGAAAGATATACTAATTTTATATCTGAATACACCCAAGAAAATAGTTTAAAACATGTAAAGCAAAAAAGTGAAAGAACTAAAGGGAAAGAGAAAATCTACTATGTTACTGAGAAATTTTAACATGCCTCTCTCAGAAATAACATGGTTAACACGCTTGGGCTATATAAGGCAAACATGCACCCAAAAATTGGGTAACGTTTTCTTTTTTTACAAATATACAGGGGACTGATCACAACTCAACTATTAAGCATAAATCAACCACTTTCAAGAATTTCTATCACAAAGAACCACAAAACAATTTTTTTAAAGAAAATCTCATATGAATGGGAACTGAAGGCATGCAAGCACATAAAAGCACACGTACACATCTCTATATAATTCATGGATGAAGAAGAACCCCGAATGGAAATTACAGAATATTTAGAACTGAATAGAAATGAAACTAGTACTCATCAAACCTTGTAGGACAGGAAATCACCAAGCATCACTTTGTCCTTGTAGAGAAATTTGGTAGACTTAAATACTTAGAATAGAAAAGTGGAATTGGTGAACCTAATAAGGTAAGCAAACAACCTAGGAAGTTAGAAAAAAAGAATAAAAGAATAAACTCAAATGAAGTATAAAGAAATAATCCAGAAAGAAAAGAGAAGGTAGTGAAATAAAAACAAAGTTATAACAAGTGGTAGCCCCAACAGGTAGCTCACACAGTTTGGCCCAGAGTGATGCTCAATGTTGACAACCCTACCCATGCGATCAGAGCTTCCAAACAAATTTTTAGGCTCTAGTTCTCAGTCATTAACATCCATCCAAGGATTATTGTTATATAAGGAAATCCTCTCACAGAAGACAAATCAAATAAAATTGAACAAACTGGAGGAAAAAAGCTCTAGTTCTCAGTCATCAACATCCATCCAAGGATTATCGGTATATAAGGAAATCCTCTCACAGAAGACAAATCAAATAAAATTGAACAAACTGGAGGAAAAAAGAATTCTTCAAAATAGCTATCATTCACATCCTTGGATATGTAAGGAAAGACAATGCTTAATGAAGCAATAACAGAATGCTAGAATAAAAGGAACTCATAGGCAACAAAATTAAATGTATGGCAGCAGAAATTTAAAAATCAAGAAGAACTGCCAAATAAAGTTAAAGAAATTTACCGTAAAGTAACATAAAAGTCATTAAATTGATCACAGTAGGAAAAAAGATAATCAAATTAGAGGACCATTTCAATATGCCCAGCAATCAAAAAGAGATAAGAGGGCCGGCCCAGTGGCGCACTGGATAGTGCGCCGCTTGGGAAGCG
>NW_007732243.1:105493-122772 GCF_000696425.1 Galeopterus variegatus | reverse complement strand
CCCGGTCCGGTATGAGGGCAACACTGAGGGTTGCGATCCGTTGCCGGACACGGAAAAAGACAAAAAAAAAAAAAAAGAGAGAGATAAGAGATTAAACAAACAACAGCAAAAGAAAAAAAAAATGGAAAGATATCATGAATGAAATAATTCAAGGAGATTTATCAGCAATGAAAGGTATGATTTTCCAAATTAAAGGAGTCTAGCACAATGGATGAAAATAGGCCCATTCTAAGACATATTGCTGTAAAATTTAAGACCACCAGGAAGAAAAAATATAGTTCCTAAAACTTCCAGAAGAAAAACCAGGTGGTATAGACATGATCAAGAATCACAGTGGCTTCAGATATATCGACACCAACACAAAAACCTAGCAGACATTTAAACAATACTTTCAAAATTGTGAAGAAAAATATTGGGTAATATAAAACTTTCTCCTGCTGCACACCTTTTCTCAGAAAACTATCCATAAATGGGTCGCATCAAACTAGGAAGTAAAACAAGAAAGTGAAATGCCTGACACACAAGAAATGAAAGCTCAAAGTAAAAGATCAAAGGTACCTCCCAGATGAGGCTGAGCGAAGGTACCTCTCAGATGATGATGTGTGAGATCCCAGAATGATTCCTCTATATCAGTACAGGTGGCAAACAATCCAAATAGGATTATGTTTGAAATTCGGACAAGAGAAACCGAAGAGCCCACAAAAATATACACACTTTCCCTAAAGCGTACAGATGAGCATAATAAAATTCAATGGAGATACCTCATTTACACTGATGAGGTCTACAAGGATGCAGGTGTAAGGCTGAGTCTGAAAGCTGAGACAACAAAAAACATGTACTAAAATAAGTGAATTTACTAAGCCTGGTGATTCTCTTTTAACCAAAAAATTATTAGAAATTTTCTATACAAGAAACACAGTCTAAAGCATAAGAGAGATATCCCATATATGCATGTATACTTGTATATACACAGGATATCGCTGGAAAGATACAGCCGGTTGTCTCTGGGAAGAGGAACTTGGTGAAAGGCATATAAGGGAGACTTATTTTTCTCTTTTCCTATTTACTCCCTTGTTTCTTTTGAATTTTATAACATATGTACATGTAGCCTACCCAAAAGGAATAAAATATATTACCTACATTACTTGATCCAATAATTTTGCTTCCAAGAATTTACCTTAAGATATACCAGCACATGTGTGAAATGATTCATGTACAAAATTATTTATTGCAGTGTTGTTTGTAGTAGCAAAAGATTGGATATAATCCTATGTCATTTGATAAAATATTGGTAAAATGAGTTATATACATCTACATGGTATTATACTATGCATCCATGTAAGAGAATGAAGAAACTCATTATTTCTTGATATGGAAAGATCTCCATATACTATTAAGTGCAAAAGGTTAGGAGACTAAAGGCACGTATAATATGCTACTATTTGGAAAATTTTTTAACTATTTACTTATAGACACTTATGTTTACTTGCATATTGTGCATTCTTATCTAGAAGGATATACAAAAAAATGATAACATTAGTTATTAGAGGACAACATAACGGCAGGAAGACAAAAATCAAAGAAATGTTTCATTGTATACACTTCTCTATCTTCTGAATTTTAATCAGGTAAATATCTTACCTATGCAAAAAAATTCACAAAATAAAAATTCCAAAATTAAGACAATGAAAAAGCCATAAGAAGACAGAAATAAATATTTGAAATTTAAAAAATGGACACAAGTGATACAGAAAAGAGGTAAAAAATATATATTATTGCTAATTTTATACCAATATATTTCTAAATTTTGAGAAAATCGACAAATTCCTAGATAAATATAACTGATCAAAACTGTCTCAGAGCTGGCTAGTTAGCTCAGTTGGTTAGAGCTTGGTGTTGGTAACACCAAGGTCAAGGGTTTGGATTCCCATCCAGCCAATTGCCAAACGCACACACACACACACACACACAAAAACACCCAAAAACTGTCTCAGAAAAAAAAAAAGAAAGAAAGAAAGAAAAAGAAAAAGAATGATTGTAAAAGACATTGGACCAGCAATTATTATTTTTTTTTACTTACTACCATCTTTATAAAAATCGAATATACACACAAACACATCAACAATTCTGGAACTATCCAGTAAACTTTGATAAGACAACACAAAAGAACTAACAAATAGCTAAGATGTTGCTGAGTTGAAAGCATGTCCAATAACATTTTAATTTTAAAAGGTCTATATTTACACAGTATGCAAAATGCTGCTACATCTCATTTTAATGTGTAATAAATAAAGAACAAAGATAATGGTTGCAGCAGATCTTCCACGAGGGTTCAGCTTACATAGTCTGACCTCACTGCCAGAAGTACAGCAAAAATGGAAATAACATTATTTTCTAATTCTGCTTCTTTCTTTTTCTACAGTTTCCTTCAAGGAAACTAAACCTTTATTACTGGGATTGTCTGGTACTGAGAGTCCATCCCCAGTGGTTGTGTGTATTAAGAGAGGCTGGACTGTGTATGGCTATTCTAACTGGTACTGTATGAAAGGCCTACAGGTGGCTTGGCTGATTGTCTTTTGAGAACATATATCAGGAGCAAGCTTGTTTATGTGTGTGTGTGGACAGATGCTGACACCCACCTATTTCTGGGAACCAATGTCATACTCAGACAATGCCCAAAGCAGACCATAAAGTAGCCATGAAGTCTGTCTTGAACAACAGTGCCCAAAGTGGACTGGCAATTTTTAAATGTTCCACAAAGAAAACACCAGCTCCAAACTGTTTCATAGGCAAATTCTACCAAATATTCAAGGGACAATAAAATGTAAGGTACATAAGGACAGGGATTTTTATCTGTTTTATTCTGTGCTATGTCCACAATCCCTACAACTTCTGGCATATAGTAGACTCTCAGTTCATTTTGTGGGACTAGCCTGCTAGAAACAGACATGAACAGTATGAGAAACAGAAATCAAAGATCAATTTCATTGATGAATGTATTTGCAAAAATAGTAAAGAAAGTACAAATATATTGAAATCATAAATGTATTTTGAAAGGATAATATATATTTGTCAAATCGGGCTTATTTTAAGATAACAAAGACAGTCTTAGTATTAGAAAGTGTTTTAATGTAATACAAATATATTGAAATCATAAATGTATTTTGAAAGGATAATATATATTTGCCAAATCGGGCTTATTTTAAGATAACAAAGACAGTCTTAGTATTAGAAAGTGTTTTAATGTAATCACCACATTGACAGATTAAAAGAGAAAAGCCACATGATCATCTCAATAAATGTGAAAAATCCTTTAACAAAAATCAACATATTTTCACCATAAAAACATGAATAAAGTAGAAGTCCAAGAAAACTTCCTAAACCAAGTAAATGGCATTTTACCAGAAACCTGGAAAAAACATTGCCTCAATGGAGAAATGTAAGAATTATTTTCTAGAAAATCAGTAACAGGACAAGTTTTCTTAATATAATAATTCCTATTTTCAGCAATAAAAAGAGCCTAACTAGTACAAGAGTGTTAAAGAGAATAAAGCTATGAAGATTGAAATACAAATAGGGACAGTGTGACTTCATCTTTTCTAATTTGGATGCCCTTTATTTCTTTCTCTTGCCTGATTGCTCTGGCTAGTCCCTCTAGTATTATGTTAAGTAGAAGTGGTGAGAGTGGGAATCCTTGTCATGTTCCTGTTCTTAGGGGAAAAGCCTTCAGTTTTTCCCCACTCAGAATGATACTGGTGGTAGGCTTGTCATAGATGGCTTTTATTGTGTTGGGATAATTTCCTTCTATACCTAATTTGAGTCTTTATCATGAATGGATGTTGAATTTTGTCAAATGCTTTTTCAGTGTCTATTGAGATAATCATATGGTTTTTGCCCTTGAGTTTGTTGATGTGATGTATCACATTTATTGACTTTCATATATTGAACTACCCTTGCATTCCTGGGATGAATCCCACTTGATCATGGCATATAATTTTTTTAATGTGTTGCTGTATTCTGATTGCTAATATTTTGCTGAGGATTTTTGCATCTATGTTCATCAAGGACATTCACATGTAATTTTCTTTTTTTAGTTGTGTCTTTATCTGGTTTTGGTATCAGAGTTATGCTGGCCTCATAGAATGAGTTTGGGAGAGTGACTTCTGTTTCAATTTTTTGGAATAGTTTGAGGAGAATTGGTATTAATTCCTCTTTAAATGTTTGATAGAATTCAACTGTAAAGCCATCCAGATATGGGCTTTTCTTTGTTGAAAGATTGCTGATTACCGCTTCAATCTTGTTGCTCGTTATTAGTCTGTTCAGGTTTTCTATCCCTTCTTGGCTCAGTCTGGGTAGTTTGTATGTGTCCAGAAACTTGTCCATATCTTTCAGGTTTTCATATTTGTTGTCATACAGTTGTTTATAATAGTCTCTAATGATTGCAGATGACATCATACTATATATAAAAAAAATCTAAAGACTCTATTAAAAAACTCCTAGAGCTGGTTAATAATTTCAAAAATATTGTAGGACACAAAATAAATGCCCCCAAATCAGTTACATTTATATTCTCCAATAATGAGCTAACAGAAAGAGAAATCAAGAAAGTAAGCCCATTTACAACAGTCACACAAAAAAAAAATACCTAGGAATCAATTTAACCAAGCAGGTGAAAGATCAGTCACAATGAGAACTATAAACCACCACTAAAAGAAATTAAAGACAAAAAGATGGAAAGACATTCCATACTCTTGGATTGGAAAAATTAACATTGTGAAAATGTCTACACTACCCAAAGCAATCTACAGATTCAATGCAATCCCCATCAAAATACCAATGACAGTCTTCACAGAAATGGAAAAAACAATCTTAACATTCATATGGAACAACAAAAGAGCCCAAATAGCCAAAGCAATCCTTAGCAAAAAAAAAAATAATAAAGCCAGTGGCATAACACTACCTGACTTCAAATTATACTACAAAGCTATAGTAACCAAAGAAGCATGGTACTGACATAAAAATTCACACTCAGACCAGAATAGAAAACCCAGAAATCACCCCTCAGGCCATCTGATATTGAACAAAGGCAACAAAAACCTACATTGGGGAAAAGACTGCCTCTTCAATAAGCATGCTGGGAAAATTGGATGTCCATATGCAGAAGAATGAAAATAGACATGCATCTCTCACCATATATTCAAATAAATTCAAAATGGATTAAAGACTTAAGTGTAAGACCTGAAACTGTAAAATTACTAAGGGAAAATATAGGTGAAACACTTCAGGAACTAGGTCTGGGCACAGACTTTGTGAATATGAACCTGAAAGCACAAGCAACAAAAGAAAAAATAAACAAACGGGACCATATCAAACTAAAAAGCTTCTGCACAGGAAAGGAAACAATCAAATAACTGAAATGACAACCTACAGAGTGGGATAAAACTATGCATCTGACAAGGGATTAATAACCATAATATACAAGGAACTCAAGCAATTACACAGTAAAAAACCAAATAACCCAATTAAAAATGGGTAAAGGAGCTGAATAGACTTTTTTCAAAGGAAGACATACAAATGGCCAATAGGTACATGAAAAAATGCTCAACATCACTAGTCATCAGGGAAATGCAAACTAAAACCACATTGAGATACCACCTCACCCCAGTTAGACTGGCTATAATCAAAAAGATGGAGAATAACAACTGCTGGCGAGGGTGTGGAGAGAAGGGAACGCTCCTGCACTGTTGGTGGGGCTTTAAATTAGTACAACCGCTATGGAAAACAGTATGGAGGTTTCTCAAACAACTACAGATAGATCTTTCATACAATCCAGCAATCCCTCATGTGGGTTTATACCCAAAGGAATGGAAATCATCATGTCAAAGGGATACCTGCACTCCCATGTTCATTGCAGCTCTGTTTACAATAGCCAAGATATGGAACCAACCTAAATGTCCATTGATGGATGATTGGATAAGGAAAATGTGGTATATATACACCATGGAATACTACTCTGTCGTAAAAAACAGTGAAATTCTCCCATTTTCAACAACATGGATGAGCTTGGAGAAACTTATGTTGAGTGAAATGAGCAAAGCACAGAGGGATAAACACCACATGTCCTCAGTCATAGTGGGAGCTAAGAGAGAAAGAAAGAAGGAAAGAAAGACCACAGTTGTGTGTTGGACTTGCAGAGGGAGAGAACATACCTACGGATACAAAGTGGAGTAGGGAAAAGAGGGATGGGGGAGGAAATCAGGGATAATTGGGTGGGGGACATGGGGTATAATTGCAATTTGTGGTAATGGGCATGCTGCCAGTATGGATCTGGCCACCACATCTTGGGCACAAGTAGTGACAGTCAGCTTTGTATTTCATGAATATTCATAACCAATAAAAAATGTACTATGCAAAAAAAAAGATTGAAATGCTAGAAACAAAACTGTCATTATTCACAGATAATATGATTATCTGCACAGAAAACCCAAATGAATCTGCAGACAAATTACTAGAATTAATAAGAAAATTTAACAGTATATAGATTAAAATCCATATGCAAATATTATAATTCTGTATCAAAGCAATAAATAAAATATTTTAAAATATAAAATTTTAAATACCTTCAAAATATATAAGGTACCTAGAAATAAATCTGTCAAAACATGGAGAAATTATAAAGCAAAAGTAAAAGAGAATAAACAGAATTACAGAAATGGACATTTATACTATATTCATCAATAAAGACACTCACTACCATGAAAATATCAGTTATCCTTTATATTACATATAGACTTATGCATTCTCAATTAAAATATCAGTATTTTGTCATGGAATATTATGGAACACCAAAATTCACATGGAAATACAAAGAAATGTACAGAAGAAACCCCAGAAAGCCCAGAAAAAAATTAAAAGCCAAAGAAGACTTGAAATATACTATCAGCCAACTTTACCTAACTGATATCTACAGAACACTTTACACAGCAACAAGACAAAACAAACAAAAACAGAGAATCCTAACTCCTGGGTATATACCCAAAGGAGTGGAAAGCACCACGTCAAAGGGATACCTGCACTCCCGTGTTTAGCACAGCTCCATTTACAATCGCCAAGATAAGGAACCAAACCAAATATCCACTGACAGATGATTGAATAAAGAAAATGTGGTATATATACACAATGGAATACTACTTTGCCATAAAAAAGAATATGAAATTCTGCCTTCACAGCACTATGGATGACCCTGCAGAAAATTACATTAAGTGAAATAAACCAGGCACAGAAAGAGAAATACCACATGTCCTCACTCATAAGAGGGAGTTAAATAATTAATTATCAATTAAGCAATAATAATAATAAGCTGAGCTTTCAGAAGGAGAGAGCAGAACTGTGGTTACTAGAGACTGGAAAGGGGAAAGGGGAAAGAAGTTAGTGAGAGGTTGGGTAATGGATACAAAATACCTAGATAGGAAAAATAAGTTCTAGTGATGTATAGTCAAGCGAGGCATCTATAATTAACAATAATTTACTGCATTTTATCAAATAACTAGAAGAGGGAAGATTGAATGTCCTCATCACAAAGAAGTAATTAGGTTTTGTAGTGATGTATATGCTAATTACCCTGATTTGATCATCACACATCATATAATTGAAATATAATTCTGTACCCCACAAGTATAGATAATCAACACATTTCAATAAAATGTTTCTAAATACAAATAAACTAAATAGAAAAAAATAAAGATACAGTTTATACAAATTATTCTAGAGAAGCTGATAGATACAGAAGACAAAGGAGATCCAACAGATACATGACTCTGTGTTCATAAAGAATAGAACACATTAAATAAGCCAGAACAAATACTTTAAAAATATTTCATAAATGAGAAATGCTTTACCCTGAAAAATGAGATTATACAAAGAGGAGAATATTAAGTCATCATCAAGAGGACTAGAAGCTTACATTACCCTCAGCATAGCAGTAGTTAGTGCCAGAAGACAATGAAACATATCTTGTGGCTTTTTACTTTTTATCAGTCTCTGAAAACTGAATTACAGAATAAGAAATATATATCTGATTTACATCTTTATGGAGAAATGGAATGAAGTATGAAGGAAAATGCACTATGCTGGGCATTAGAATTCTTGGGTCTAGGTCCCAGCTCTCTCATTTACTCTCTGTATCCTTGAGAAAGTTAGTTCACCTGTTAACTCAAAGTGAAAACCATGTGGAACTCACAAGCACAAAGATTTGGTGATGGCCTGGCTGCCAACACTGGCCCTGAGGAGTATATCAGGTATTCAGGTATTCCATACCCAACATTGATAAGAAGTAGTGAGATTAATGGTGCAGCCTCTATGGAAAATGGTATGGAGATTCCTCAAACAGTTGCAGATAGATCTACCATATGACCCAGCTATCCCACTGCTGGGAATATATCCAAAGGAATGGAAATCATCAAGTCGAAGGTATACTTGTTTCCCAATGTTCATTGCAGCACTCTTCACAATAGCCAAGAGCTGGAATCAGCCCAAATGTCCATCATCGGATGAGTGGATACGGAAAATGTGGTATATATACACAATGGAATATTACTCAGCTATAAAAACGAATGAAATACTGCCATTTGCAACAACATGGATGGACCTTGAGAGAATAATATTGAGTGAAACGAGTCAGGCAGAGAAAAAGAAATACCACATGTTCTCATTCATTGGTGGGAGCTAAAAAATAAACAAATTAATTCACCCACATACACACACAAAAAAAAAACGGGGGGGGGGAGAAGATATAACAACTATACCTTTTTGAAGTTGTTACAACAAGCAAACGGAAAGGACATTCTTGGGGGGGAGGGGAGAGAGGGAGGAGGGAGGGAGGTGTCGGTGATGGGCCATAATAATCATATACATTGTATGTTGACAAAATAAAAATTTAATGAAAAAAAAAAAAGAAGAAGTAGTGAGATTAGCCCTGGTACTGAAGAATGCCATATCAGAAAGATCCAATCTAGGTGAGACTAGAAGGTAAAGGCTGTGCCTGAATTAGCAACATAAAGCACGTGTTCTGGATTCAGGTTTTTGTGGATTTGAATCTGATGTCTGCCACCTTGCTAGCTGTGACCTTGGGCAAATCACATGACTTCTCTAAGCCGTGCTTCCCTCACCTGTAATATAAGGATAATTATCTTGTTCACAGAATTCAGTTTCATGTTGTTTACAAAACACCCATAACAGTGCTTGGTACAGAGTTGACACTTAATAACTTGCAGTTAACATCACTCAACAAATTCTAAGCCTCATTAGATATGAATCAAAGACTGCTGCGAAGTGTCCTGCCCTCGTTCATATGGGCTCGAGAAAGAATAGGGCATAGCCTGTAGGGGAAAGACATTCCTTATGCTGCTGTAAGGGGCTAGGTAGTGCACCGGCAGACGTAGTGCCTTTTGGCCCCAATTTTGTCATATGGACAATAAAAGGATTTGACCAGACCATCTCGAAGGACCTCATAGCTCTTAGTTCTAAAACTCTCTGGTCTGTGAACCGAATCTAATGTGTTCTATGTTTAGAATTGATATATTGTTCGATCAGCTGGGAATAGCTAAAATCATATCCTCTATTGATTTATATAAAGGGTTATGGTAAATGACCTTGGATAAAGAATATAATCTGAAATGGTATTTGTAATATCAAATGGAGTGTAAAGATTTTATGGCTTATCTTTTAGAATGAGAATCTCTTAGAATCATGTCTTCTTAGAATTTAGAGGGATCTCAGAAGTCAGCTAGTCAAACCTTCTAATCAGTGGAGGAACCACTATGGCATCTTCACAATGCTCACAACCTGGCTTGAATATATCTGAGGATGCACCCTCACTCCCTTACCAGATGCCTTTTCCACTTTTGAAATTCTGTTTTTGCAATACTCTTTTACATTTATCTTGAGACCAAAACATTTTTGAGCCTAAATCTTTTCCTTCCCATACACAATGATCCTTCATATTTGAAGACAACTATCAAATTTCCCCCTTAATCTCCCTTCTGAGCTGTGCATCCTTAATCAATTCACTCATTCTCCATATAAACAGTTTCCAGACCCCACAACATACTGACTGCCTTCCTTGCGGTCACTTAATAGCTCAGCTAAAATGTGGCCCCTTAAGTACAATACGCTAAATGTGGTATAAGAAGGAACACTCATCCCCGGTGAGTGGGACACAGTGTCTTTCTTAATGCTGCCAGAGAATGACTTCACATTTGGGAAGCCCTGCTCTATTGTTGCCTTGTGTGAATCACACTCATGTCATAGGCCATGACATCCTCATCTGCAAAACAAGGATTTAGGCTACAAGATCAATGGGTTTCACTTTTCTCTTTTTTTTTTTTTTTTTTTTTTTTTTTGGTTGTATGAACTAATAAAATCATATGTGGATCCGCACAAGGAAAATAGACCCAATGGAGGTGAGGGAAGTGTGCTGGTCATGTCCCACCCCATTTCATCCTGGCACACCCACTGCTCTTTGAGGGGGTGTCTATGGGGCATTGCCCAGAAAGCCCTATGAATCCATGGAACACAGTTTACAAATCACCAGACAACCTGATCTCCCAGTTTCCTACAAGCCCTAGAATACTAAAATTCTTACCAAAAACCAACACAATTTTTCATCTGAACAGTTTCCATGGAACACAGCACTGTAAGCCTTGTATTAGTTGCCAGCTCAGGCCTCCTCACTTTTGACTCACATAGGACATTAAGCTTTTCTATATTTAACTTTTTGCTTCTTGGTATGGGCCCAGCACTCATAATTCAGGCTCAAGATAATTTTGAATCTCGATTCCCTCATGTTATCCCTTAGCTGTCTCTCCTGGGACCGTATACCTGCATTTTAAATAAGCAAGCCTCCGTGCTTTCATCCAGGTCACTAATCCCTTCCCAAAGATCAAATATGATTTTATTGAGTGGCCATGGCTAGAAAGATAACATGGCAGCATTTATTCAGTGTGTATGTGGATATCATAAAGGTAACCCTTGGGTACAACTTAGTAAATTCTGATCTGGACTTCCAGAAGTCAGACATTCTGAAAATAAGTTATAAATGAGCACATTATTTGTCACAGTAAATTAGAAGTATGTAAGATTTTTAGAGACTAGTAAAGTAACTACCTAAGCCTTGAAGCAGCCCAGTCAATTTTGGAATTGCCTAGAAACGAAAGAACATTTGAAAACCACAACTGATATGCCACAAAGCGCTAAAAAAGTTTTTGAGTAGAAATGAGCTTTTGCTTCTTTACCAATCTCCAGGGCTCCACCCAACTCAAAACCCTTTCTTAGTTCCAACAGGATAAATTTCAGCTTCCTGACATGGCTAACAGCATTTTTCACAACTTTGACCTATCTGCCTCTCTCACCAATATGCTATTCAGAAAATTTGTTCTCCTTTCCATGAACGTACCATATACTTTTATACTCGCACTATCTGGTTTGCTATTCCTTCTGCCTATTAATATCTTGGCCCTTTGTCTCTGTGGCAAACTTTCATTCACTCTATGGACCCAGTTCAAATGTCACTTCTATAAAATTTACTCCAATTCCAAAATCATTGCTCCTTCTGCTGACTCTCCCATTAGATACTGTAATTACTCTTTTAAAGCTCCACAATGTTGTATTGTGATTAATCATTTCCTGTGTATGTCACGGGCAACAGCTAGCTCGAAGACATTGTATGAACCTCAACTAACCTCCTCAGTTTGGGGCATACTGTAGAACTCAAATACATTCTGAGAAAATGTTACAGAACTCACCTTTTCTCAGTAGCATTGTTTCTATGGGAAGGTGTGAACAGTGTTCTAAACAGCAGAATTTCAAGTTAACTTTCATAACACAATCCTATATCTGATTCATTATTTCATTTAACAAGTGTTTATTGAGCACCTACTATATGTCAGACACTGCTTTAGCTACAGGAGATAAGAACCAAAAGCAAATCAGTCAGACGGAAAGTATCTCAACATAATCAAAGCCATATATAATAAACCCACCGCCAATATCATCCAACCAAAAGCAAATCAGTCAAAAATCTTGCCCTCATAGAGCTTATTTTCTAGTGGGGAAGATAAAATGAACAAGATAATAGGTAAAATATAAGGTACGTAAGAAAATGATAATGGTAAGGAGGAAAAATAAATCATGCTAGCAGGATAGAAATGTCAGGGGAAAGGGCTGCAATTTTAGATAAGGTGATCAGGGAAGACCTCACTGAGATGGTGCACTGGAGTAAAAATATGAAGGAAGTGCCTAAGTGCTATGTGAACAGCTGGGAAAATAGCTAAAATTATACACCAGGTAGAGCAAGCAGCAAAGTCAAGACCTAGAAGGGGAAGACTGCCTGGTAAGTTCAGGGACAGCAGTGAGGCAAGACACTGCAGTGGGAAGAGCCANGGGCCATAATAATCATATACAGTGTATATTGACAAAATAAAAATTTTTTAAAAAAAATAAATAAAAAATAAAAAATAAAAATAAAAATAAAAAAAAATAAATAAATAAAATAAAATAAAATAATTTCCACAGCATATGCTGAAAAGCTGTAAGAACTAAAAAAAAAAAAAACAAAAGCAAATCAGTCAAAAATCTTGCCCTCATAGAGCTTATTTTCTAGTGGGGAAGATAAAATGAACAAGATAATAGGTAAAATATAAGGTACATAAGAAAATGATAATGGTAAGGAGGAAAAATAAATCATGCTAGCAGGATAGAAATGTCAGGGGAAAGGGCTGCAATTTTAGATAAGGTGATCAGGGAAGACCTCACTGAGATGGTGCACTGGAGTAAAAATATGAAGGAAGTGCCTAAGTGCTATGTGAACAGCTGGGAAAATAGCTAAAATTATACACCAGGTAGAGCAAGCAGCAAAGTCAAGACCTAGAAGGGGAAGACTGCCTGGTAAGTTCAGGGACAGCAGTGAGGCAAGACACTGCAGTGGGAAGAGCCAGGGTCACACAGAGCCTTGTAGGTGAGCAGGATGACTTTGGGTTCAGGTCTGATGAGATGGAAGCCCATGAGAGTGGTAAACAGAAGAGCAATATGATCTGATTCATATTTTTATAGGGTCCCTCTCGTTGTTTTAATTAAAATAAGCTGAGGGCAGGGTATGGATAAAGACAGAGCAGGACACCATTAGGAGGTTACTGCAGTAACACAGGTGAGACACGACGGTGCTGGGAAGAAGTGGTCAAAATTTGGAAGAATTTGTCAGGATTTTCTGATGGATCAGATGAGGGTTGTGAGAGAAAGAGAACAGGAGTTAAGGCTGGTATTAAGTTTCGTTTTCGTTTTTGTTTTTGTTTTCTTATCCTAGCATTTTAAAAAGTAAAGTTGTATTGATTAAAGCAGAGAAAAGTGCAGTAGAAGCAGCTTTGAATATGAATCCAGTGCCTTGCTTTGGAGACATTAAGTTTGCAGTCTCTACTGGGCATCCAAGTAGAGACATCAAGTAGACAGTAGGATACATTTGTCTGGGTCACGGAAGGCATCCTGGTTGGAGATATTAATTTGTATGATATCAGCATAGAGATGCTATTTAAAGGCATGAATCTGGGCTAGATCACCTATGGAATAACTAGAGATAAAAATTTTAAAAGCCTAAGAAATGAGGACAAAACAGGGGAAAAAAAAAAAAAAAAAAAAAACCACCCTGGGAAGGATCATTGAGAAAGTTAGGAAGAAAAGAGGAAAAACAGGCAAGTGTGGTGTCTTGGAAGCCAAGAGGAAAAAGTTTCACAGAGATGAGAGTGATCATCTGTGTCAAGTGCTGTTGAGATTTTAAGTAAGATGAATAACCACTGGATTTAGCAACATGAAAATCAAGGGTGACCTTGACAGGCACAGTTTCAGCAGATTAGTAGGGCGAAGGCCTGATTGGGGTAAATAAACTCAGCTGAGAACAGGAGGAGAGAAATTAAATTAATTAAAGAAATTTAAGACATTTTGCAGTAACAGGAGGGAGATAATAGAGAGTTAACTATAATGGGAATTGAGGTCAAGAGAAGTTTTCTTGCTTTCTTTTAGGATGGGAGAAACAATGGACTATTTGTAGGCTTTCAGTTCAGTAGAGAGTGGGAAATTGATGATGGAAGAGAGAGGGGGAACTGTTGGAGTGATGTCTTTGAGCAGGCTTTAGGGAATATGATAGTGTAAGCCACCTGGGAGCAGTGATATGGGCAGAATAGGGACAGTGGTCAGATACTGGGAAGGCCACATAAGCAAGTTAATAAACCAAAAATGTACAGTAAAGGCAGGGATCAGGGCAGGCTGAGGTTTGAGACCAAGTTAGGAATATGCAGGCCAAGCACATGTAAGCAGGAAGACCAGAGTCTGACTAATCTGACACTCTGTCTAGTAGGTTACTATGTTAGTCGGGTTTCTCTAGAGAAACAGAACCAATAGGGTACATAAACATATAAGAGAGGGTATTCACTATGGGAATTGGCTCGCACAATCATGGAGGCTAAGGAGTCTCACCATATGCTGTCTACAAGCTGGAGAACCAGGGAAGCTAGTGGTGTAGCTCAGTCTGAGGCCAAAGGCCTGAGAACCTGGGGGGCCACTGGTACAAGTCTTGGAGTCTGAAGGCCAGAGAACCTGGAGTTCTGATATCTGAGGGCAGGTGAAGATGGGTGTCCCAGCTCTGGAAGAGAGGACAAATTCATCCTTTTCCGGCTCTTATGTTCTATCTGAGCTTTCAACCACCCGGATGACACCCACCCACATTGGGGAGGGAAGATCTGCTTTACCCAGTCTACTAATGCTAATCTTTTTCAGAAAAAGTATCACAGACATATCCAGAAATAACATTTTACTAGCCATCTGGGTATCCCCTAACCCAGTCAAGTTGACACCTAAAATTAACGATTACAGTTACTATGACATCAAAGCTAAGGAAACTAGAAAGCAAGCAATGTGGGACAGAGAGCATTTTGTTGGGTCAAGACTCTTTTTGAGGACCTGCAGCCCTTTCCTATGGATTTTCTTCCTCCTCTTCCTAAATCTGATGGCCAATATATACTTTTTGAAAGATTGCCTTCGTAATTATTTTAATAGTTATATTTGTCTGTAAAAAGTATTATTGAATGTGTAATGTACCAAGAGCTCTGAAATTCAATTAGCTGTTTGATAAAGTCTCATCAATGCTTCCGAATCCCACAAAAGCAATCACACAGTGATAAATACCAGGGTGGCAGACAGTGTTCACCAAACCATTTTAAATTTTCTGGGCACTCGCCTTACTACCTTTTCTGCCTCCTTGCTTCTATTTGGGGTCATATGACATTGAAATGTTCAAGTTGCAAGAAGGAAAGTCTGAGTCTCTGAGTCTTGAGCCCCTAGAAGGCAGCAGTATAGGAGTGCCATCCGACCTGCACAAGACGCTGATGAGAACAGGAAATAAGTCTTTGTCATACTAAGTCACCAACAATTTTTTTCCCCACAGCATAGCCTAATGTGACCCTGATGAAAATACCAACTTAGCAGAGGTAACCAGTTGGCCTATAAATGCCAATCCTTTAAGTCATCATAAGCCTCACAGATGCTTAAATAACAAGTTCCCCTAGGAAATAAAACATAATTTGATTCACAACAATTTGGTTTTCACACAGCACATCTGGTTTTCAGGAATACATCTGTGTAAATTGAGTTACCTCTATAATGAAATTGTATTTGCATCTGAGGAACCGGAAAGACAAGACCGACTGCAGGTTAAATAAAAAGTGCCTAGGTCTACCTTGGTTCACTCTCCAAGCTCCCGTGACAACATATGTAAACACTCTGGAGGTAATCAGATTCTAAATCCTTCTTCCCTGTAATGATCCAGGTGGCATTAGAATGCTTTCCTTTTTAAAGGATTTCTCTCTGTAAGATTACAGTATATGATTTTTTCTTTTTTACTTAAACCTCTGCACAGTGAGTAATGCACCTGATTTAGAAGTTCAAATCTTTTGAGAACAGCCTAATTCAGCAAAGAAAGCCGGTCTAGCTGATTCAGGCAATTGTTTTGCCTTATAAAATAATGTCCCCAAAGAATCTTTTATAGTCACTCAGAGCCAGCATATAGTCAATCATTAAGGTTTCTACCTGTATTGCTCAGTCTGCACTTTCCACCTTAGCACTGCCCCTGTTAATTTGCTCGGTAACCACTTTGCTGGAGTAGAGATGTTGAGGTGTTTGCTTGGATTTTTTTTTTTGGTTGTTTAACATTGGAAGAGGAAACATAAATGGTAGCAGCAAGCTGGTGTCTGGGTTTAGATCACGCCTCCTAGCCCAGATGTTAAAGAGAAAGGCACTGGGACGTGTCTTGCATCATGAACCTCTTATTGAAAGTACTTTCTACTTCATTGATAAAATGACAGGATTTATTAACCAGAATTTATCCCTACGGGTTCTTTTATCACTGACAGTAAGTTTCCATA
Organism: Galeopterus variegatus; assembly: GCF_000696425.1. Classification (NCBI taxonomy): domain Eukaryota; kingdom Metazoa; phylum Chordata; class Mammalia; order Dermoptera; family Cynocephalidae; genus Galeopterus; species Galeopterus variegatus. The sequence continues at coordinate 106,309 of NW_007732243.1, read as the reverse complement.
ACAGCATCACTGTCCCAAATATTTGTTAAAGGCTTAAACAGTTTCAAATGTGTGCTCTTTTATTTAATTTACAGCCGTTTCTGAAAATGCACCATTCAGTGTTAGATGAAACAGCTTATGCCTCCTGTCATATTTCACATTTTGTTTTATGCTTTGGTAAATTTCATGGAGATCTCTTTTTAACCAATAAAATTTGTTTTAGGGAAGAAGATACATTTTCTTCAAATAGTCAGACTGCAGAAAGAATCCTATATCATGAAACCTTTTTCCAAGACTACACATCAACAATAGGTCCTGCAGAGCTTTAAAAAATAGTTGGGCTTCTTAATTCACAGAGGTTAGTTTCAGTCTCTTCTGGTCTCATTTCACAAAAGCAACTATAGTAGAATAGGAGGCATGCTTGAGCTGGCCTCAGTTTATCTGTGTCTAAATCATGACTCTGCCACTTGCAAACTGTAACTTTGGACAAAGTTCCTTAATTTCTCTGAGTCACCTCATCCTTGTCTGTGAAATGGGCTAGTTATCCTTGTCCGCAAGGCTATTCTCAAGAATAAATATAGTACCCATGTAAAAATACCTAGCACTGAGCCTTTCCCAAAGTAGGCAACCATGATATATTAAGTAGAACCCACAGCACACACAATCCATCTGGCAGGAGACTACATGAGTTAATGATTTACATGGAGCCTCCTAAAGTGAAGTGAGATGGAGAACTCCAGGAAATTCACCAGGTCTTCTGGGCGTTTAAGATTTCCTTGATTGGGCCGGCCCGGTGGCGCACTGCTACAGTGCGCCGCTTGGGAGCGCGGCGGCGCT
>NW_007732243.1:101747-104604 GCF_000696425.1 Galeopterus variegatus | reverse complement strand
ACGGGCGCGACACTGAGGGTTGCGATCCATTGCCAGACACAAAAAAAGGAAAAAAAAAAAAGATTTCCTTGATTTATACAGTTAAACCTACCCCCTACCTTCAGTGCTTATTTCTCAGTAATGCAGGTCTTGCAGTTTAACTTGCTACTATTTTGTTTTGAAACATTTTTATTTTCTGCCCACCAAGGGAGAGCCCTGTGGATTCCCTGCTGAGTCATAGTTTCCTGTCTTGCTCCACCGCCTCTTCCTCACTCAGTACCAACAGAGCACAAGAGGTACCAAGCAAGACCTTGATCTTAACTCAGAGATGAAAGTATGTGGGACCGAGGTAAAGACGGCACTAACCTACTAACTCTTCCTGAGAGACTTTACTTGGCAGAACCCATGTCTGGAGTATAAGGGAGTCTTTTCCAAACACTACCTGTAAGATCCCATTTGCTACCAAGTTCAGGGGCTAAAAGGAACCCCTGAGGTTCGGGGCCAAGAGGCTAAATTACAGAGTGACACTGATCACTCCTCCTCTCAACATAGGGGCAAGGCTTCCTGGGGCAGAAAGCACTTTGAAATGGAAAACAGGAGGTTTCAGTCTAGTCTGTACCTACTTGATACACAACCCTCCAACCCAACTAGTGCCCATAGGGTGGGAAATGTGGGCAGCTGTGAGCCTCGTCCAGATCAGTTTCAACAAACCTTCTCTTCTCTCCCTCTCACCATTCTTTGCCATATAGGTGAGTGGCTTTCAAAGGCTGTTGACTGTAACCCACAGTTAAGAAATACATTTTACTTTGCAACCCAGTATTCACACACACACACACACACACACTTGCACATGCACACACACAACTATCAAATATGTCATGCAACAATTTTTACCATCACTACATACAATGTACTTTATTTTCCACTCTATTATATTTTGTTTTTTTAATTCTGGTCATGACCTATCAAATTGATTTTAGGACTCACTAATAAGTCACAGTCTGTAGTTTTAAAAACACTGATCCAGGTATTTAATAAGGAGCTACTAGCCTGGAGAAGAAGTAAATGAGGATCATACTTTAGAGTATGTGGAAGGTTTCAGTTTTGTTAAAATCATATGGACAGTTGTGGGAAGATAGAATAGATATACTTTAACTTATTTCTTTCACAAAATACAACTAAAAACCCTGGAAATTATATACAAAATAAATATAAGAAGACTCCAAAGGGTGGAAAGAAGAAGGAAGACTGGCTAGGGACCTCAGGAACCAAGTAATGATATGCTGATGAGTTTCTCTAGATTTTCTTTTTGCCTCATACGTGTCTGACTTGGAGCTGAAGAAGCCAGCAACCTGGAAATGACAACGACTGCAGACAAATCAGCTCTCTGTAAAGGACTGAGAAAGGGGAAGCCTACCAAGGCAGAAAACATAGATAATAAGCACTCTATACCAGACTAATACAACAGGTAACACTGTGGCCTCACCCCTACCTGTGCCAGTAAAGGCCAAGTGGAAAGCCTAGGCAAGACTAGAACAAGGCATCCTAACCCCCACACCTAACACAGGGACATCAGAGAAGGCTAAGTAGGGCAGGGGCTTCCACCACTGTTGGTTGGTAATGAGTTCCTCCCACTCCTGTCTCCAGTGTTAATGGAGACACAGTGAGGAGCCTGGGCTTCCACCTTCACTCAACAGTCCCAAGAAACCCTCCTCTTCCCCAGTGGAGTGGTGTCAGGGGACACCTAGTAGCATCTCAAGACTTTCCCCACTGCCCAGTGGTAACAACCCACCCCCAGTATGGTGTCAGGAGAATCCACATGTTGAGCAGTAATGAAGAACTTCTATTTTTCACAGCTGGGGAGGTGTCAGAGGAAAACCAGAACTCCCACCCTTGCCTAGCATTAACAAGGAGCCTCCCCCCTCAGGTGTCAGTGGAGATTGAGTGGGGAATCTGAACTCCTACCCCCCACCCAGGGCAGTACTGAGTTGGTCAACCCCCTTCCTCTTCCAGAGGGGTGTCATAGGAAACTGATTAAAACCAAGATTTAAATAAAATATAAAGTCTCATAACATAACACCCAAAAGGTTCTTGTTGAAGTCAAAAATCACTCATCATACCAAGAAAGATCTCAAGCTGAATAAAAAAGGATAATTAATAGATGCCATCACTGAGATGACAAAAATGTTAGAATTATCTAAGGATTTTAAAGCAGTCATCACCAAAATGCTTCAATTGGCAATTATACTCACACTCGAAACAGATGAAAAAAATGGGAAATCTAAGCAAAGAAACAGAAAGTCCCAGCAAATAAATAGAAGATATAGGAACCAAATGCAAATTTCAAACTTAAACCAAATTCGAAATTTCAACAGCAGAATGGATGAGGCAGAGGAAAGAATCAATGAACAATAGAAATTAGATAATCTGAGCAGAGAGAAAATAGACCAAAAAGAAAAAAGAACAGAGACTCGGGGAATTGTGAACTATAACAAAATATCGACTATTTAGGTGACTGGAGTCCCAGAAGTAGAGGAGAAAAGGGGTAGGCATAAAAAACATCCAGATAAATAATGTCTGAAAACTTCACAAATTAGGCAAAATGCATAAGCCAACAGATTCAGGAAGCTAACTAATACACCATGACTTAGCTTAATGACAAGTGTGATTTATCTCAGGAATGCAAGGGCGGTTCAACATATGAAAATAAATTAATGAAATGTACCACATTAGCAGAACAGAGGGGTGGGGAGGGGACATGATCATCTCAATATATACAGAAAAAGCATTTGACAAAATGCTATACAGTTCCATGATAAAAAATACTCAGAAAACTAATAATATAAAGAAACTTCCTCAACATGATAAAGGGCTTTAT
>NW_007732243.1:65305-101376 GCF_000696425.1 Galeopterus variegatus | reverse complement strand
AAAAAATACTCAGAAAACTAATAATATAAAGAAACTTCCTCAACATGATAAAGGGCTTTATGAGAAACCTGCAGCTACCATTATACACAGTGACGAAAAACAAAGCTTTCCTCGCAAGATCAGGAACAAGACAAGGATACCCACTTTACCCATTCCTATTCAACACTGTACTGGAAGTTCTCTCCAGAACAATTAGGCAAGAAAAAGAAATAAAAGGCATTCAAATTGGAAAGTAATAAGTAAAACTATCTATATATCCTATATATTATAGGACATCATCTTAATAACTTATAAGAAAGCTATTAGAGCTAATAAATGAATTAAACAAAATTGAAGGTACAAACAACACAAAATGCCTATGATTAATGTACTAATCGGATTCATTCACGAACATTTAGAGGGCACCCAAAGGGTCCAGGATGTGCAAGTGGAGATGTTAATACTGAACAATGTAGGAAACACTCTCCATCCTCATTTAGTACAATATCAACACAGAAAAATCATTGTTTTTACACACCATCAATAAACAATCTAAGAAAAAAATTAAGAAACCTATTTCATTGCAATAGCATCCAAAAGAATGAAATACCTAAGAATAAATTTAACCAAAGTAGTGAAAGACTTATACACTGAAAATTACAAAACATTATTAAAAGAAATTAAAGAAGATCTAAATAAATAGAAAGACATCTCAGGTTGATGGATTGGAAAATTTAATATTGCTCAGCAAAATTTCTATCAAAATTCCCACAGCTCTTTTTGCAGAAATGGAAAACCTATCCTCAGATTTATATAGGATTTCAAGGGGCCCTAAAGAGACAGTCTTGAAAAAGAACAGAGTAAGAGTACTCATATTTCTCAATTTTAAAATTTATTACAAAGCTATAGTAATCAAAACAAATACTAATCAAATCAAAACGCAAGGACAGACATATAGCCCAATGGAATAGACTTAAGAGTCCAGAAATAGACCTATTCATCTATAGACAATGTGTAAAGAATAGTCTTATGAACAAATGGTAATGAGACAGCTTGATTTCCACACGCCAAAGAATGAAGTTTGACCTCCTACCTTATACCATATACAAAGATTGACTCAAAATAAATAAACAACCTAACTATAAGAGCTAAAACTCTTAAAGGAAAAAATACGAGCAAATCTTCATGCCCTTGGCTTTGGCAATGACTCTGAGATATAACGATGAAAGCATGAGCAACAAAAGAAAAAATAGATAAATAGGTCTTCATCTAAATTTTAAAAATTGTATGCACCAAAGGACATTGTAAAGAAAGCTTTTTAAAGAGCAACCTTTTATAGAATGGGAGAAAATATGGGTGAATCATATATCTGAAAAGTATTTAATATCCAAAATATAGTATAAGTAACTCTTGCAACTCAACAACAAAAAGATAAGCAACCAAATTAAAAAATGAGCATATGACTTGAATAGACATTTCTTCAAAGAAGATATACAAGTAACTAATAAGCAAATAAAAAGATGTTCAACATCATTAATCATTAGGGAAACTCAAATCAAAATGACAATGATATTCTACTTCACACCTACTACGACAGCTGTAATTTCTTTTTATGGTGAAAAATAAAAAGTGTCATGAGGAGGTGGAGAAATTAGAACACTCGTATATTGTCTGTGGGAATATACAATACTGTGGCCACTGTGGAAAACAGTTTTGTGGTTTCTAAAACAGTAAACCTAAAATTACCATATGACCTAGCAATTCCACTCCTAGGTATGTACCCAAAAGAATTGAAAGCGTGGACTCAAACAGATATGTGAACACCAATGCTCATAGCAACATTATTCACAATAGACAAAAGTGTCCCAAGTGTCAATCAATAGATTAATGGATAAACAAAATGTGGTATAAACATACAATGAAATATTATTAAGCCAAAAAAAAGAGCAAAGTTCTGATATGTGTTACAACATTGATGAACTTTCAAAAATTTCACTAAGTGAACTAAGTCACACACAAAACGACAAGCGCTATATGATTCTACCTATATGAAATATCTAGAATAGACAAATTCATAAAGACAGAAGGTAAATTAGAGGACTATAGAGTCTGGGGTAAGGCGGAAACAAGGAGTTATTGCTTAATGGGTACAGAGTTTCTCTTTGAGATAGTGTAAAAGTTTGGGAAATAGTGTGGTGATGGTTGCACAACATTGTGAATGTAATTAACGTCACTTAATTACACACTTAAAAATAGCTAAAATAGCAATTTTTGTGTCATACATATTTTACCACAATAAAAATATTTCTTAAAAAATTAATGAGTTATGTCAAAGAATAATGAAACCAACTTGAAGGGACTCCCACTGGCTTACATTGGGACAAACTGATCATTAGTGGTAGTCAACATTGTCTCCCCAAAATATATATAATCAATTATGATTCAATAAAAAAATAATTTAAAAAAGACTAAGAACTACATTTAGTCAAAAAACATCAAATATATAAAAACCCATGACTTCAAACTGATACTTAAAAAACTATTGGTCACCACTGGACATGTCTAGGGCACAACTTATTACTGTGAAAACTGGGAAATCATGGAAAAGAGTTAAGCAATTTTCCTGCCTTTTCTGTAGGAATTGTATTCAGGGAAATCAATGGTTGGTGAGGACTGGTCTTTCTTTACAGAATTCCAGTTAATAGATACAAATTATAATAATGGATTTAGAAAATTTTCATTTTGCAACCTCTAATGAGATAATAGATGTACGATCTATTAGGTGAAAGATTAATGGGGAGTGTTATATGGAAGGATCCATCTGACTCCACTGATCCCGCTGATCAATCTTAGCATCTCTAAAAATGAGACCCGAACAGCATGTGTTTCGTGATATGATACATTAAGTATACAGCTCTATCTATGAACGATTTTCATTTTAAAAACTTGAACTTGAATCTAATCAAACAGATTGAAAAAAAAAGAAAAAAATAGGACCATCTCTATTTGTAGGTGATAAAATTGTCTACATAGAAAATCCCAGGGAATGTTAAAAAAAAAAAAATTTTTAACTCCTAGAACTAAGAAGTGAATTCAGCAAGGTTGAAAGATTCAGATAAACATATGAAAAGCAATTGTATTTCTTTATATTAGCAGTAAATATGTGANCTAATCAAACAGATTGAAAAAAAAAGAAAAAAATAGGACCATCTCTATTTGTAGGTGATAAAATTGTCTACATAGAAAATCCCAGGGAATGTTAAAAAAAAAAAAAATTTTAACTCCTAGAACTAAGAAGTGAATTCAGCAAGGTTGAAAGATTCAGATAAACATATGAAAAGCAATTGTATTTCTTTATATTAGCAGTAAATATGTGAACACCAAAATTAGAACTACATTTCTCTAAAAAAAAATCTAACAATCACTCTAAAAAAAAAAAAAGATTCAGATAAACATATGAAAAGCAATTGTATTTCTTTATATTAGCAGTAAATATGTGAGCACCAAAATTAGAACTACATTTCTCTAAATAAAAATCTAACAATCACTCTAAAAAAAAACTCTAACCAAGTGTGTATAGGATTTGCAAAACTGCAAAAACTGCAAAATGCTGATGAAAGAAATCAAAGATCTAAATAAACAGATGGACAAACTGTGTTCAAGGATTAAAAGACTCGACTAGTGAAGATGCCAATTTTTCTTAAATTGATATACAGGTTTAATGTCATTTCTATCAAAATCTCAGCAAAAAAAAAAAATTTTTTTTTGGTGGCTGACGAGTACAAGGATCGAAATGAGCCCTTGACCTTGGTGTTACAGTACCGAGCTCCAACCGAGCTAAGCTACAAGCCCTAAAATATTATGGGGGATATAGACAAGTTTATTGTAAAATTGATATGGAAAGATGAAAAAAGTAGAATAGCTAAAACAAATTTTGAATAAGAATAAAGTGGGAGGAATCATTTTGATTCTAAGACAGCAAACAACTACAGTAATCACGACTGTGTGGTATTGGTGGAGGAACAGATGCATAGGTCAATGAAGAACTACTGTGTAGAATATATCAGAAACTCAATTCAACAATAAAAAAAAAGAATGCAACTAAATAATGAACAGATGAAATACAGAGACATTTTATTAAGTTTGAAAAAGAACTAAAGATGGCAAATAAGCAAAGAAAAAGATATTCCACGTCATTAGCCATTAGATACACGTTTATTAAAACCACAATGAGGTTATTACATGCATATCAACATGACTAACTTTAAAAATAGTGACAACACCAAAGGCTGGCGAGGCTGTGGTGACACTGGATCACTTGTGCACTTCTGGCGAGAATGTAAAATGGTGCAGCCCCTCTGAAAAACAGCTTTGCGCTTCCTTAAAAACTAAATATGCAACTACTATACAACCCAGAAATTTCACTCCTGGGCATTTATCCCAGAGAAATGAAAACATATGTTCACACAAAAACCTACATAAATGTTTATAACAGCTTTATTTGCAATACCCCAAACTAGAAACAAGCCAAATGTCCTTCAATGGGTGAATGGTTAAAAACTGGTGATGTGCGTCCTATCGTGCAATGCTGCTCAGCAATAAAAGAGAACAAACTATTGACACATGCGACAACCTGTGTGAATCTTTAGAGAGCTATGCTGAGGGTTTGTCCATATTATACTCCTGAAATGACAAAATTATAGAAATGGAGAGAACAGATTAGTGGTTGCTAGGAGTTAAGGAGCAAGTGGGGTCAGGAGGTAAGTGGAATCCTTGTGTTGATGGAAATATTGTGTGTCTTGGCTTTATCAATGTCAGCTGTGATATTACATTACAGTTTTGGAAGACATTACCATAGGGGGAAACTGGGTAAACGGTACCACAGACCTCTCTGTATTATTTCTTACACATGTGTATGAATCTATATTTACTTCAAAATAAAAAGGTTAATTTTTTTAACAGTATATGGATGGCATGGGCTTGGGACCTGCATTCTTCAACTTTTATCCCGGGACCTTCAGCAAGTCACTTCACCTCCCTGGGCTTCAGTTTTCCTGCTTGTGGAGTAGAACAGCAAGAGCTTGCTCAAAAGTTCACTTAATTTGATGTTATGCATAGATATAAAAAGCGGAAACAAGATGAAGTAAGTGTACAGACAGTCTTTCCTACCCTACAGAACTATTTTGAAAATCACATGAGATAGAATAGGTGGAAGTGCTCTGAAAACTGCAAAGCATCATGCCAACATTAGTCACTATTCTATTCTTTTTAGGCAAAAAAGGGGAAGATCTAAATACATTTCAAAAGGCATAAAAATTAACTAGAATAATTGGGTTAAATTGTCTTGGGTTATCCTGTAGGGAAATGAGCTGGAAGAATGATACCTGATATGGCTTTATTGCCTCTGTCTCTACCTCTGCTACTGCTGCTACAACCCACAGCTTCCTGAGGCTGGAAAGAAACCCTTATAGACCAAGGCTGTAAGGTCTGGGAGTCTCCCACATCCACACAGTAGGGAAAAGGACCAGTACTATATGTAACAGCAAGCAACCTCCCAAAAGCTAACCAATGTGTCAGCACCCATTCTTAAGACACCATCCACCTCATCCTGTTCAAGAATCCAAAATAATATTTCATAGTTTAGGGATGAGACAGAGCAGGGAATAGCAGAATAAGAGCTGAGGATCTCAAATCATCCAGTGACCACCGGCAACCCATGTGATGATCCCTAGAACACCACCAATAAAGCATTCTCTTCAAGGCTGACCACGAAGCCAGGGAGAAAGGGAGACAGACATAAATGGAGAAACATAAAGGCAAAGGTAATTTAGGAGCACAGCAGGCTGGGAGAATGATAGGTTCTCTCTGAGACCTGGCATGTGAGGAAACGGATAATCCACCACCACCAGATAAATTAAATTCGCACCAATCAGAAAAACACACAGATGCTGCCACTTAGAGGTACATTTATAACCGCTTCATCTCAGAGAGACATACAGCAGGTCCACTCTGTCAAAGACAGGGAAGATGGAGGCTTTTGTTTCATTTCTTCTAGGGCACCTGAAGTAAAAGCAGGAAGAGGACAGAGGGCTTGGGATGCTTAAGAGACAGAAGTGATAGAAAAGGCCACCGACCTTCATGAAGAAGATGTGAGGTCTTCCTGAGTCCAGGCCTCACTTCCTCTAAACAACCAAGGTCAGGACTTCAAGCAAAAAAAGTCAAGAATTGAGGCAAGCTAGTAGATAATTGCGTGCAAGACAAGTCCTTTGGCTTCAGTTGGTTGTACACATTAATTATTCAAACAATATGCAAAGTTCTTCACTTACTGACACTTAAAAGTAAAGACATGGCCAATCTTGTAGATTTTCAGAACTTCTAGAATTTCATAGAAATGCCTTACTAAAAAGAAATGCAATACTTTTCTTCAAATATTGATTAAATAAGTTATAATTTGTCTGCAAAGGGCATAATTTAGCAAATGGTTTATTTTAGAACATGAGAGAGTATTCCAAAGACCTCAAAAAGAGCTAGTGCAACTCACAAAGGAAAAAAAAAAGTTTACTTCTAGAGGGATAATTGTTCTTAAGTTTAATTCAATTGGCTGGCCAGTTATCTCAGTTAGTTAGAACACAGGCATTTGATTTTCTTCCCCCAAACATGAGTGCAGCGTTAGGCTGGTTTCTTCCATGGGACTTGTTTTATTGAGTTTGATAATACTCGTGGTAAATTTTTCACTGTGATCCCCCCCCCCTAATTTTTGCTTACACTGTATTTATCTGAGATAAATTGCAAACAAATATGTAGTCATCTTGTTCAGGCCATGCTCCCCCTGATTTCTGGCCTTTTATCTCTTTCCTGTCACTTTGGATTGGTCTCAAATACTGGTGACTCTGAAACAAACATGGAGATGGTTGTTAGACATGTTCTTTTTGCAGGGTCTAAACTTTCCTCCTTCTTTCTGGTCTGAAACATGGTTCTAGTTCTGTTTACTTCTTGTTGTGGTATTTCAACTGAGATGGTATAACAACTGAGATGGGATACCAAAGTCTGATTTCAGAGCGATCTGCTTTAGACAATCTACAATGGGGATTTTATGTTAGAAACAAAGGGAATCTATCTGTAGCCAGAGCCCATTTAGTTCAGAGAGAGGCAGAAGTAAAATCAGAGCCACTGGCTAAAAGTCCCAAACCCACAATTTTCTCCTTTATTCACATTTTCTATTATGCACTTGGAGACATGCCCACACACTGATGAACAAGTGTATTCTGCATTTTGCATCAAAAAAAAAAAAAAGTTTCATTCAGATTCATATGTTGCTAGCACTTCACTAGAAGTCTATGAGAAAAGGAGAAAACAATTTTAAAACTGTGCCTAACACCAACAAGCTCATAATCAAGAGCAAGCCAAAGAGCCCTATGCATAGATAATGATTAATCTATGGATTTCAATTTATAAAAGATCGCTCAAAGACTATCAACATATACATAAACATTTTTCCACAGAATATTTGAAAATGGATTTTCCTCTTAGTCCAAATCTATTCCTTCAGTGAACTCCCACGAAGCCCCGCTACACGATCAGCAGTGTGCTGGGCACAGTTGCAAAGGTGACTGTGATATAGTCAAATATGGGCGAGAAAGGGATAATAAATAATCACAAAATAGTGCACTATTTTGAGTTGACAGTAAGCACAAGACGGAGTTGCTGGAGAAAGGGGGTGATTAAATCCTCTGGCTGGTGGAGAAGGGGCAGTGGAACAATGAAGTGGTGGCAGAAGGGTGGGGAGGTGGTCCAAAGTCACAGTTGCTCTTTAGTGATGACATATAACTGACTGGAAATGGGGCAGAAACTGGACAGGCAGGAACTCAGTGAGTGCTTGGTTCTTGCTAAACACATTCCCAAATAATGATTATATTCATTTCTCTGGTGTTCCCTGGATGCATTTGATTTTCTTCCCCCAAACATGAGTGCAGCGTTAGGCTGGTTTCTTCCATGGGACTTCTTTTATTGAGTTTGATAATACTCGTGGTAAATTTTTCACTGTGATTTTCCCCCCCTAATTTTTGCTTACACTGTATTTATCTGAGATAAATTGCAAACAAATATGTAGTCATCTTGTTCAGGCCATGCTCCCCCTGATTTCTGGCCTTTTATCTCTTTCCTGTCACTTTGGATTGGTCTCAAATACTGGTGACTCTGAAACAAACATGGAGATGGTTGTTAGACATGTTCTTTTTGCAGGGTCTAAACTTTCCTCCTTCTTTCTGGTCTGAAACATGGTTCTAGTTCTGTTTACTTCTTGTTGTGGTATTTCAACTGAGATGGTATAACAACTGAGATGGGATACCAAAGTCTGATTTCAGAGCGATCTGCTTTAGACAATCTACAATGGGGATTTTATGTTAGAAACAAAGGGAATCTATCTGTAGCCAGAAGCTCATTTAGTTCAGAGAGAGGCAGAAGTAAAATCAGAGCCACTGGCTAAAAGTCCCAAACCCACAATTTTCTCCTTTATTCACATTTTCTATTATGCACTTGGAGACATGCCCATGTACTGATGAACAAGTGTATTCTGCATTTTGCATTCTGCTTTGTTTGTGGTGACCTGGAGAGATTTGTGGACACTGGGATAATTTATGTGAGGGGATGTGACCATTCTTTACGGTTCTGGGTGATGAGAGCTGGAAGCCCATGGACATCTAGAGAAATTATTTTCAGAAAATGAGCAGTGGTGGCGGATCATGTGATGAACTCTGGGAACAGAAATAAATTATGGTCTGAAACAGCTCGGACATTCATTATTCCTGATGGAGCTGGGCCCTCATTTGGGTTTGGAGATTGTTGTGATGTATGTACCTCCAGCAGAAAATTCCTCAACCTTTGTTACAAAATGAATCCATGAGCTGAAGGTAAGGTATGAGCTACCGATCATCCTCAATTTGAGAGAAGTTACTTCCCTTGCTCTTGTTTCCACATTTACGGTGCATTGGAGAAGGTCCTGAAAATTAACCCCTTCTGCGTTAGACTGAGTTACATGAATTTGAATGTCTTTTCTCTCAACTTATGAAGCCAATTAGGTGCAAAAATTTTTCAAAAGGATAATTCGAAGTCTTTTATTTTAAAGAACATAATAGAAACAACGTATCTTATTTTTTTATTGGATAAAGCTATTAAAATTTGAGCATTTCATTTGGGGACACTGTAGATATGTAATGAACCAATTAAAAGATCTGTTGTCTTGATTACATGATAAAAGTCTAGATAATCCTCTGATGTTGACTTCTCATGAATTGTGGCTTCCATCTCAGGATAAGCTATTTAAAAGAACAAAAACTAAAAATTTCAGTTTGCCAGCACAGAATGGGATCACTTTCTTCCTTTCTCAATAACAACTAACTCAGGGCACAGCATGCTTTATTTTCATCAATTATGATCTTATTCCTGGCTTCATGCCCATTGGGCCTGGTTATGGCCAAGGGCATTTGGGAATGTGTCAAGTAGCAGATATAGTCATTTTCATTCTTATACCTCTGAACCTGGTTGGGAAGGGATCCCCAACATCCATTCCCCAGATCCTTGGCCTAGGGTTATAGCACAGCAGGATTTGACTGCCATGCTCAATAGATGTCACCTCACTCTGGGTGTGCATCTCATCTTTCTGTTAGGAGATGCCAAGAAGTAATTCTGGATCAAGAGCTTAACTTTAGCAAACTAGTTTATTTTGTTTTCTGCTGTTCTGCCAAAGCTGTCATCCTGAGGCTCTGATGATATTTTATATTTTAAACCTGTACATATTGGTCAACAGAAGGACCACTGTCAGCACCCAACTGCTGTCTCTGGTAGGGAAACCAGGACATTTTCTGCCTGTGGAGTCTGTGTGGCTTGGGAGGTTTGCCTGGCTGCTTCCCCTGAAGATCACAGCGCCTCCAACTCAAACATGTACCTTGTTAGGTTCTCCTTGGGAGCCAAAAAGAACAGTAAATAAGCAAATTCTCTGCTAGGGCTGAGCAAGGGACAACCTTCATTAAAGAAAAGATGATATGGGCCTTGTACTGAAAACTTCACTTTAAGCTGGCCTGCTGACCCAGGCATATGGGGATCTCTGCTCCACACAAGCATCTCCCCCTTATCTGCGAGTACAGACAACCTGGATGCCTGGGGCTTGTTTATCAGGCAGTTCTATTATGACCTCACAGAGGTCACTGATAACTAATGATCAGGTATCCTGGTGGTACCCACAAGCACTTTGGCCTCATCAACCAAAGACTCAACTAAGTGTTAGGATTCACTACCTAAGCTTATGGCAATGGGTTAGGGAGCAACTAAAATGGCAGGGGCATGTCACAACGGAGTGGTTAAGACCTTTAGAGAGAGGTACAGAGGACTCAGATTTTGACTACAGCATCATTTTGGTAACCTAGGACAAATTACTTAACCTTTCTAATTGTTTGATTTTTCTCAACCATCCACTCTCTTGTTTGACAGATAAATATTGAGCAACCACGATGTGTGAGGTTCTGTTTTAGGGTCTGGGAAGCAATGAACAAAATTGCATGGGGACTGCAGTGTAGCTGGGGGAGACAATGAACAACATAAATAAGCAAAACAGATAGTATGTCAGATGGTGATAAGGGTCTTGAAATACAGTAACACCTACTTCTTATGCTCGTTGTGCAGATTAAGTAAAGTAATGTCTGGCTGTAAACAAGCTCCCAGTGTTGCTGCTGGCATTGTTGTTACGAAGGAACTAATAGGACACAGATAAATTATCTCTGCTTAGAGTCCATCATCTCTGACAAGCTCATAATCTACTAATTTGAGGGAAGCAGGAGCTCAAAGGGACTGAAAGGATCACACAAAATACGATCTGTGGAAGACACTCCTCTGTCTTAGGCCTCCCACAATCTACCCCTTTCTCCCTTTCCATAAACCTGAATACTCAGGTCTTCCCTAGACCTGCCATGACCCACCCAGAACAAAGGTTTCTCTTCTCCAGTGCTGATGCAAAGAAGAATGTCATCTCTTACAAGCTCCTCTTGTGACACGATGTGAAACAAGCTTTGTGCCCTTTTCGTTTAATCTGTTTTTGTGCTATCTCCTTAGAAAAGCAGGGGTTAATTATAATTATAAAAATCATAAACTTGGGAACATATGAAGTCTCCCGCTGCATTGTCCCCAGTCTATGTTGCTGACGTCAGAAGTACTCAGAGACTAAACATCCCCAATCCTATTCTCTTCCTTCAAGACCCCACCCTTAGTCTCCTGACCTTTGTGAGGTCCCCTAGGCCTTTGCTTCTCAAACTCTGATCCATGGACTAGGAACATCATCATCTCTAAGAGCTTGTGAGCTTCTGAATAAAAATCATAATTTTAGCAAGATCCTTGGGAAATTTGTATGCACATTAAAATTCAAGGAATACTGCTCTGGGTCCCTTTCTCTCACAGAGTAAAGACAGGATAACAGGTGTTAAATAATGATAATGGTTATAAGAAACAACAGTAACAGCATTATTACTACTACTACCAATAACAATGGGAGGACTCATCGGGAGTATACTACTTGAAAGGACCATGCTAAGGGCTTTATTCATTATCTCCTTTAACTAGTGCCTACTCAAATGTCTCTGTGTCTCAGTGAATTTTAGGATCTCCTATCCCAGGATGTCTTTTGTTCTATGGTCCATGCGGGAGTTACCCTAGTGCATAAACTTACAGGAAATCTAGGTATCAGAGACACTAGAAGCCTAGTGGTGCACGGGATTCACACAAACAGTAATGGGGAGAGCTACTGGCACTGTCAGACTGGGCCAGACAAACAGTCAGCGACAGGGAGATTTGCAGGAATCAGAATTGAGGGCACAGGGCCATGCAGGAAGGAGAACAGAGGAGGCTGGGCACTGGAACAAGTGAGGGACTGCTACAGAGGCGGCCTGTCCCAGGCTCACTGCCATTGCTACCTGTGCCTTCTCAGTCCACTCAGAGAGCCCAGCCTTCAATCTGCAGACAAAGCTAACACACACACACACACACACACAAAGCACGCACACCTGACTGAGGATGTATAAGAGAGTTGAGGGAGAGCAGGAAAGAAACAGCTTAGTGTGGCTGAGGTAGGACTAGAATCTAGGTCTTCTGACTCCACGTCCATGACCCTCTTCCACTCTGTCTTATCTCCACAGATAGACACCACATTATCTGTGTTTACATGTTCAACTGCCTCTCAACTTATAAGGACAAAAGCCCCAGGAATAGCAGGACTCTGAAAGAGACTGTGGTTTGGCAGATGGCTGGGCCACAACAAATGAAGCCAAGGTTACATGTTCAATCCCTATATGGGTCAGGCCATGGTGGCCACAGACACAACCCCTAGAACTTACATGAAGTGTAAGTGGCCACAGAAGAACTGAGGGGGAAAGTGGCAATGAAGAGCACAAATATCCCCTACAACGGCACACGTCCACCCCCGAGGGCCAGCAGTATTGTCTGCGTATATGGAAGACCACGATATTAGACCATGTTCACCTTGAAGTCAGGGAGTGAATATTCTTTTCTCTTAGCAAGGCCAGGTACAGTAACTAACACATTATGGGAAATGAGTGGCTGATGGTTACAAAGATGGAACAAAGAGTCATTTGTGGACTGAGCTGGTATAAGGATTAACTTTGCAATTTCTCAACCTAAGTCTCTTTTTATTCAAGCTTTTCCCACTGTTCAAATACAGAAAATTGAAGACCACATAGATAGGACATTACTTCTCCCTCCCTGGATGCTGGAAGCTTTTTTCTACTGCAGTTTACAGCCACTAGCCCAATTGATATGAGTATATTCTTTATGTGTTTATCCCCCCCCATACTGTAAGCTTAATATGGAGAGAGACAAGCTCGATCTTCATATGTACAATCCTGTACAACAGCACATAGTGTGGAACAAAATAGGTGTTTAATTGGAAATGACTTTGAATTTCAACACCTTTGACTAGCTTAAACCTGGAGGCCAGCAGTGACAAACTCTATGTTTCTATATCTAGGCTATACCTCTTCTCAAGATAGTACTTCTTGGGTCATTGATATCTGTTCATACATATGACTGCGTTTCAGCAGGTCCCAAGCTCAGACCTGATGCTAGCAGCTGAAACATACACTCATTTGGGCTGTCAATCACTATATAATAGGCTTAACCCTAGGGATTTATTGATCCTGGTTGCCTGGAAGTATACTTGAAAAGGGATAGGTGACATTTCCAAGGAGAGACAAGATACTTTCAAGCCAATTAGAAGCATCGGAGGATTCAATGCACAGGAAGAAACTCACCTCGAAGGAGCAGCCCCTGAAAATGTGGATTGAATTAAGTCCCTTTTATACACGAAATCCTCTAACAACCTCCAACATCTAAGAGAGATGTTTGCTTGCCCCTTCACCCATGCCACTGTAAAGGTGTCATGGCTTTTTGCACCAGACCTATAAAACACAAAGTGATTGTGCTTGTCAGAAGAATAAATGCAGGAAATATTGACTCATTTGGAATCCCAGTCTAAGAAGCTAAAATCTCAAGTTTAGAAGATGGCTGCTTTGACTCTTTAAATAAAGCATAATCCCTTCTGTTTACAAAGCATTCTGTCCTTTTCAGAGAACTTTAACCGAACTTTAACCTATCCTTTAATCCCAGTGGTACCCACATAACCCTATAAGAGAGAATGAACCATCACAATCATGCCCAGATGAGAGATGAGGAAATTGGGGTCAAAAAAGAAATACAGACTTGATCAAATTCACACAATTAGGTAGTACCCAATTTTCAACTACAGTCAGTTATCCCAGGGATCTTTCCACTAAATTTCACATGGCTTTAACTACAAATAAAAAAAAAATTTTTTTTAATTACAAAAAGCCTTAGGAAAGGCAAGATACTCCAGGAGATTTTAGTTATGTGCAAGAACAGTTTAAACAAGTAATTGGAAGGGTTGACTCATTGAAGCTGCCTGTAGCTTGAATGCCAGACTTACAGTTAGGCAGAGTCCTGCCCTGGAAATCAGAAGAGCCATCAGGGGTCACCAGATTTCCAAGGACAAGCCAAATACCTAGGGGCAGATTCAGGATTTATGGAGCCTGATGCAACCTCCTCTTTTAGAAAAGAATACAAAGTTACAAATTCAAAATTAGGTATAAAAGTGAATATCTGTTTAGAATGAGAAAATAAATCAGGATTAATTACACAATTTAAAAAGCCGACAAATACCACATACATTTAATTCTTTAAAAACTAACGTAATACTTTCACTAATTGCCCGATGCATCCCTACATTGCTTTTTTCATATATTATTGAATATATAATAATCTCTTCATATGGAAATGATTTTATCACAGTTTTTATAAGAGAATAGAAAGATAATTTAGTCTTTTCTCTAGCATAGTTGACGGGCATTTGTTTTTTATTATTGATAATTCAGAAAAGTTTCAGCTTCACAACTTGTAATTAGCAGCATCATGTAAATTTTTAAGATGGTTGACAAATTTGGAAAAACTTTCAAGTTTCTTTCATATGTGAGCTGTAAGACTTAAAAGAATTTTCCTTAGACTAGCTTCCAACTCTGTACACTTCAAATCTTGTTTATTCTCTACTAACCACAAACACCCAATACCAGACATCACAGGACATCTTCATATAGTGACATGACTTCCAGCCCTACAACTCTGGATGCTGGTAAGTTGACACAGCAGGTGGCAGAAATATTCCTGGAAGCCATTCCTATATTGGGGCAGCTGGTAATAACTTGAGGATGCATAGAAGTGATGGTGACTTCTATTAACATATCCACTAAACCCAAATTAATGTATCTCACCTCAGTTTCCCCTTAGCTGGATTCCAAAACAGCCATGGATATTCCAATGTCTCCCCAGGCAAAGGCAAGTGAGACAGAGGGAAACTTAGAGTTGAAAGAGACAGCCATTTTAACTGATTACAGTCACAAAAAAAAAGAAAGAAAGAAAAGATACCTTAATATCCATAATGTATAAACAAGTGAGACAGAGGGAAACTTAGAGTTGAAAGAGACAGCCATTTTAACTGATTACAGTCACCAAAAAAAAGAAAGAAAGAAAAGATACCTTAATATCCATAATGTATAAAGATATTAATTAGTTACTAGGTTCCTTCCCAGAACCTTGGAAAGAGCCTGTACTAGTGAGGATCTGCAAATGTCCCTATTGCTCATGGGTGGTTTTGCCCATCAATAAAATGTGGTTGCTGATCATGTCTACTCCTGTAAGACAATATACAGATTGGCCTGGATTAGAAATGAATTCATGGGGACTGAACATGGATTCCTAGAGGCTGATCCAGAATGCCTGGCATCTTCCACGCCCATCCTCAGCTCGAGATGTGGGATAAAACACAGATCAATTGGATACCATATGGGGTACAGAAAGCACTTTGAGCTCCTTGGAGGAAGAACAAATAAACACAAGTCAAACAGAAAAATACAAAATGGTTATTTTATAGATTCCCTGGGGTCTGCTTTAAATCCTGCTTCACTCTGGTACTAAAAGGCTGATCAATTAATCTCATCGCTCCGTGGCATCCTGGTTTCTGTGTCTCTCCAGTGCCAAAGCCTTCATGCAGATCTAGATAATTGGCCCTTTCCTCCCTCCAACCAGGCCAAGCAGCCCAAGCTCCCTTCACTCCAACAAATCTCCTACAGCCCCAGCGGCTGCTGCCACTCACTGCTTCTTTAAAGGACTTAACAAAACTCACTTAATCAGCCTGGCATGGAACCCAGCTACAGCAGGGCAGGGTTTATGGAGTGTGTAATCGCAGGATACTGTGCCCATCGTTAAGGGCTCCAGCTTCCTGAGCGTGACACGCGCTGCCTCCCGCTGCTCCGTTCACTGCAGTGTTGTCCACAGCATCCCTTGCCCTCTACTGTCACACCACCGCTGCCTTTCTGCTTGGCTTGAGCTTCCTGCCATTTTGTGCAGGGTGCAGGAGGGGGAGAGGGGACAGGGAAACAGAAACAGGAAAAGAATCAGACACGGAAAAGAGAAAAGACAGAGAAAAGAAAAGAAAAAGTTAGAGAAAACTGTATCAAGTCCCTAAGGAAATCAGATGGAGATGTTTGTTCTTTTAAGTCAGCCAAAGGAAAGAGTGAGCTTGTGTTTTTAAACCCGCAGGCTGTTGGCAGGAAAAATAAACCTAACAGTCCCTGAATATGATGGCAGCAAGGAGGCATGGATGGGAAAGTGAGGCCAGGTGAGTAGGGGGATTTTAGGAGGATAACTGGATTTTCCCTAAAAATACTAGAAGAATCCTTTGAATGTGGTGTGCTGTTTTACTAAGTAATACTTGGCACTGACAGACTTCAGTTACTTATTTTTCCACATAGATTGTGGATCAGTGAATTCAACCAGCATTTACATTTATGTAGAGATTAAATGGATGAACCCTGAGTGTGTTTTGGGCCTGGGAAGGTTACGTAGGGATTTTGTGGCATGTCAGACCCAAGTGGTAATGATTTCACTACCATCATCACCAACCTCACTTTCATCATTATTTATCTTTCAGATGAGAAAATCCTTCAAGAATAGGACGCCAATACTTCTAGCTTCTCTTCCCACTCTGTCTTCTACTTTTTTTTTTCTCTTTAAAAACATAAGTGTTTTATTTTTTAATTTTGTTTTTGTTTTTTTTTTATATATATGGGGGTTTTTTGTTGTTGTTGTTTTTAATTTTATTTTGTCTTCTACTTTAACAGACAGGGCCAAACAGCACAGAATCTTTCCCACGTAGCTCTCTCTCTCTCTCCCCCCCACTTGAAGTTTCTTCCATGTATGTGGTCATGTGGATTCTGGTGAGAAGCAACAAAATTTAAACTTGGAATTGCCTAAAAAGCACAAGCACTGTTTATCTAGGTACTGAGAAATGATATGCAGATCACATGCAAATGAACCCATGGCCTTCTTAACTAATTTGATACACCTGGATGTGGCTCTTAGGAAAAACCTAATGAAGACGCCTGCTATGAACATTGAAAGAATAGTTCCCTTGGCGGTATTTCACCCCTTCTGTTTCTGCTACCAATTCTAACTAGGGGAGGTAATGATCTGGTGCAAAACAATAACTAAGAGCTGGAAAAAAATAGTAACCATTGAATGTCATTCAAGCTGTCATTATTTTGTGCTGCAAAATTACCAGGAGGTATCGACCTACCCATCAAACTTCAAAATGCAAAACACACTATACATCCTATGACAAGGGACTTAGCGCAAACTAATCAGAGGTACTAGTGTTTCCAGGCTCTATCTTTTGTGACAGGAGTAGGAGGAGCCCGCTTTCTGCTGCCTGGGATAGCAGAAGAGAAAGTCAGCCTTAATCTCCCAGATAGCTCCCAGCAGTCAGCAGGGGGGCAGGGAGATGCAGTTGGACAAAGCTGGCTTCTTGTTTGGAACTTCTTCTGATCTTGGACTGAGCGACAGGTCTGTGATACTCCCACACTGCAGTAAGAGAAAGCAAATTATGCTCTCTCCTTCATCTGTCTGTCCCACGCTGGAGGGTCTGTCGCACTGATTCCCAGCTGGGCCCTTTCCTTGAAGTCTCCCACCCACCTGGCTGCCACAGAGAAGCTGCTGTACTAGACTTAGAATGATTCGGGCCAGAAGGAGGAGCAGGGATGAAAAGGAGGAAAACCTGTACAGTATGGCGGACACTTGATAGGTAGCTGAAAGAGCCCTTTGCAATGCTAATATATTTACCCACACAGCAAACATGACTCCCTATGTAGGTGGAATATGTAAGGGAACATTTCCCAGAGCTGAAGGTAGAAAAATACATTTGAGTGTGTTTAGGCGTGAGTGCACTATCCCCTAGTCTCCAGGCAGCAGTCTTAAGGGGATTCAGGCTTAGGGGATTCATGGGGCTCACGTCTCTATCTAATCTGTATCAGTCAGGGTTCAGTCAGAGAAGCAGAACCACTAGGAGATTTTGATAGACTGGTACATAGAAAGACAGGCAGGCTGACAGATGAACAGATGGACAGACAGACCTAGAGGTGGGCGGATGGATAGATTTATGACAGGGACTTGACCCTATGCAATGTGAGACCGGGTTAAGCAGCCTCCATACAGGTGTTATTGGAGCCTCAGGACCACAGGGCAGGTGGGCAGGATGGTGGGGGAAAGTAAGAACAAGCAAGACCTCCCAGCCCACGAGAACGCTCTGAAATGCTGCCAGTCCCTGCTGCCTCTAATTTTAGTGGTGTGGCTGTCCCGCAGAAGTCACAGGGGGCCGACCGCATATCTGGCCTAAGAGTCAGAGAAAGTGGAAGAGCCAGGAGAAGAGAGTGCAACTGTAGGCCCCGTTGCCAGTCCCTGCTGCCTCTAATTTTAGTGGTGTGGCTGTCCCGCAGAAGTCACAGGGGGCCAACCGCATATCTGGCCTAAGAGTCAGAGAAAGTGGAAGAGCCAGGAGAAGAGAGTGCAACTGTAGGCCCCGTGGCTGCTTCATGCTGACAGGGTGAATCAGCAGATCAGCGGCAAGGTGTGCGAGCCACAGAAGGCTGCTGCTTCACGTCTGCCCTCACCCCTCACACGAGGACCTTGCCTGTGGCTTACGTACCCTAACAGGAAACACAGAGGGAAGGGAATTCGGGAAACGTAGTTCACATACCCAAGTCCACACGCAAAGACACCCCACTATCTACAAGCTCTCTCTCAGCAGGTTAGGCCCTGTGGCCCCGCCACTGCCTGCAGACCAGGTGCCAGAGTGTCCTTAACCAGAGCCCTAGACTTGCAGTTCTGGCCCACAGCAGGGCTGGAGGAAGGACACAGAGCACATCTGAACGAAAGACTCTTCAGAGTCACCCAATCGTGTCAAGGACCGGTGATGGGGAGGGAGGCCTGACCTGACATAACCTCCTCTCTTCTCCAGGCCCAGCCCCAGGGCACTTGGACCATGTGACGTAACCACACGCTGCCATCTTTCCAACCTCACTGGCAGACGTTGCTGCCTCCTCCCAGGCTGGGACTTGTTTATTTCACCATTCAGCTCTGACTGCTGTAGAAGAAGGCTTCAGCCCTGTTGGAAGATGCAGACAGGAAGGCCCTCTTCATCCTTAGTTTTTACTTTGAGAATGTGTTTCGTGGCAGGAACTAGGAATTAGCTGGTTTCTACTAGTGCTGCTGTGAAAATGAAAGAAAATTGCCTGAGGTTGGATACAGAGAAGTTAGATGTTATGGCCCCATGTTGGCATGCACAGATTATTAAACTCCTAAACCGAACCAAGGCTTTACCAGGACCCAGGGCAGGAGATCTGGAACTGTGAGCACGGATGTCTCATTCAGGACGAGTTCATTCAAAAGGGCACAGCAATGGCTGAGGGGAAGGGTGGCTTATTCCTAGCATCCTCTCAGTGCAGCAGGCCTGGGAAATGCCTCCCTTCCCTGAGAGCCCCGTGTGCCCGTCAGCTATTCATCCTAGGGCGGCCTGTTTCCGCGACAGACACGCAGTGCCGATGCTCAATCTTACTTACCAGATGGCATTGAAAAGTCATAGCTTCCGTTTTTCTTACCCTGACAAGGTTTTAGAAGGGTAGAAATGGAACACTTCTTCCAAGTGAAATAGTATGTGTTCTGGCACTGCAGAGGCTTCATTCCAACAGGAGGGAGGGAGGGATGCAGAGGCTAGCGTAGGGACAAGTGTGAACGAGAGGCCGGCCGGGGCAGGTCAGGAGATGCTGTGGTTCCCAACAATGCCCTCTCCTCTTATGTCCTTGCAACCTCTAGCACTGAAAAATTAAAAACTCACAGAACAGGCACAGAGCACAGTCTCAACACGCATCAGGTAAAAGCAAATTAAGTGTACAAGGACTTTACTCAAAATCGGTCTTCACAGCCTAGAATATCAAGTGTCTTCTTAATCAGGGGCATCAGGGAAGTCAAGCAGCCAAGACATAGACGATCCCACATTGGAGTTCTGTTCTTACTCATGCGGTGCCTTCTATAAGCAAGCCAAGCTACGCGGTTGTAAATCACGAATTGCTCTGCAAGGCGGTCCAGAGGAGCTGATTTAGATCATCAGGAGGGCCAGAGCAAAAGTAGGCTGAGATTAGTCCAGGGTAAACAATTGGTGAACTGTGGCAGAACAGACAGTGAGAAGTGCAGAGAGCAGAGGTGCAGGGGTGGGGAGACCTGGCTTCGTTCCAACTCTGCTACTTCTTGACAATGACAAGGGAAGATCCCCAGCCTCAGAATAACAATACCTACATCACAGGATATGTTCCCCAAATAAGTAAGAGATAAAGTATGCATAAACACTTTATAACTGACAAAGAAAAAAATAAAGCTAATATTTGAGACTTTCCAAATAATATTAATAGCTACTATTTATTATGTTCATTAATTATTTCATCCTTCTAATGCTTATTTTGTACATTGAAATTGAATCTCAAGAGGTTAAGAAACTTGTCCAAAGTCACACAGATAATAAATGGAATGGCTAAGATTTTGACTCAGGCTGTTGACTTCAATGCCCACTTGTTTATTTTTATTCTTTTCTGTCTGCCTCTCAATGCCATGATTGGCCACAATCAGCCAAATGTAGGCATTTCCCCACTCAAAGTTCTGAGTTCAGGTCTTCTCAGATCTTTAACTTTGCAGAGATATAAGTAGATTAAGTTTGATATTCACATCACAGAGTTGTGGAGGTAGCATCCTTGTTGCAGCTCACTTGAGCCTGGATTTCAGAATTTTTGCCTGCCCCGACTTCAATTCTGGGCCCTGTATCTACCATAGGAAGAACAGGTTCTTAATTCTTTTCTTGGCTACATGGTACCTTGCAGATCTTCTTCCACAGCCAGTCTCTAGTAAAATGACTCCTTAACTCTTTCTAACACTTAATCTTGCCTCTTAGGGTATCTAACCTTCTGTTTCTTCCAATATCAGATAAATGCATTCTGGGTCTTCCTGTCTTTGTGTCTGGCACAGAAAAATTATTATAGCCTTTGCACTTGAGTTGACCCCAATACAAGAAAGATTATTCCTTCTTCTTGATATTCTATGTCCTTATTCACCAAGCACCAAGCTCAAGCCACGGTCAGGAAAGCTGATCCCTTCATTGGTCAGAGCAGGAGGAGGAGGTAGCCAGATTCTGGCACCACTAAACCGGTCAACCAGCTGCAAGACATTACCAGCTGCCATGTTAATCATTAATGAGGCAGACAGCGCCTGTTGCCTGCGTAGTGAACCAAACATTATGACTCGGGTTTTCATTTCATTTAAAATTAACTCACTGAATGAAGAATCGGCCTCCAGCTTGTGACAGACAGAGCTATTGGCACAAAGAGGGGACTGGCAGGCCAGAAGCACAGAGGAACGTAAAGTGCCTCACTGATGTGATCCAAACATTTGTACGCAGGCTGTGTCTTTTATTCAGCTCAATCTCAGCTCCTCAGAGCCACCACTCAAGATACTTCTGTGTTCCCAAGCAGATCCTCTGTGTTCACTGGTCCTTCCTGCCGTGGCATATGTGCCGCCTCTCCAAGTTACCTTTACTATATCTTTCAACCTAGGTAAAGTGGGAATACATTCCTACTCTTTATTTGTGAATTGTATTTTCTTATTCAGGAAAGGCAAATGCAATTTTTAAAATTTTTTATTGTGTTTAAACACACACAAAAGTAGACAGAATAATACAATGAGCCCTGATGAACCCACCACTCTCCTTCAGTAATCATCAACATTTTACCAATCTTGTTTCATCTATCCCCTCAAATTGATTTTTTGTTTTGTTTTTCTTGGAATATTTTAAAGCAAAACAAAGACATCATGCCATTCTATCCAAAACTTCTGTTGCACTGATCTCTGATTGATTAGAACATTACCTGTCTGTTTCTCTAATATATAACCATTATGCCATTATTAAACCCAAAAACCATTAATAAGTGTTTACTAACACCATCAAATAATGAGAATATATTCAAATTTCCCTGCTTGTCTCAAAGATGTCAGTTTACAATTAGTTGTTCCATTCGGGATGTAAACTAGGTCCACACATTGCATTTTGTTGTTAGGTTTTATTTTATAACACTCCTTCATTTCTTTTTCCCACTCCTACCTATTTCCCAGGCCAATTAGTAAAATTGGGTCATTTGTTCTCTAAAATGTCCTGTATTCTGAACTTGGCTGATTGCTGCCTCAGGGTGTTGTTTAACTTGTTATTCTATCCTCTATATTTCCTACAAACTGGAAGTTAAAGCTGGAGGTTTGATTAGATTCAAATTCAACTTTTTTAAGTGAAAATTATTCATAAGTGGTGCCATGTACTTCTCATTGCGTTATATCATGAGACGCATGATGTTTGGGTGTCCCATTTTTAGTGATGCTAAGATTGATCATCCAGTTAATAGTATCAAACAGATCCATTATAACACTCTTCATTAGCCATTCGCCTAATAGATTGTGCATCAATTGATGATCCATTATCTCATTAAGAGTTGCAAAATGAGAATTTTCTAAATCAATTATTACCTTTACATCATTTAACAGGGATTATAACACTCTTCATTAGCCATTCGCCTAATAGATTGTGCATCAATTGATGATCCATTATATCATTAAGAGTTGCAAAATGAGAATTTTCTAAATCAATTATTACCTTTACATCATTTAACAGGGATTCTGTAAAGAAGGACCAATCCTCGCCAACCACTGATTTCCTTGAACATAGTTCCTACAGGAAAGGCAAGACAACTGCTTAATTCCTTCTCATTATTTACCAGACTTCAATGTAATAAGCTGTGCCCTAGAAATGCCCAATGGTTTTTTAGTATCAGTTTGAACTCAAGGGTTTTTACATGTTTGATGTGTCTCAACTAAATGCAGTTATTATTACGTACGTATGTAAAGATACTACTATATCTTTTTAATGATTAATTTATCCCAACATAAGCCAGTGAGAGTCCCTTCAAGTTGACTTACTTGTTCTTTGGCATGACCCATTATGTTTCTTTAAAATATTTTTGTTGTGGTAAAATATATATAGCATAAAATTTGCCATTTTAACCACTTTTGAGCGTACAATTCAGTGGCATGAATTGCATTCATAATTCTGTGCAACCATCACCAAAACTTTCTCATCACCCTAAACAGAAACTTTGTACCCATTAAATAATTCCACATCCTCTCCCTCAATCTCTGATAACCCCTAATCTACTTTCTGTCTCTAAGAATTTGTCTGTTTAGATATTTCATATTATTGGAATCATACAATATTTGTCCATTGTGTCTGTTTCAATTCACTTAACATAGAGTTTTCAAGTTCATCTCTGTTGCAGCATCTATCACCTATGTTCACTCCTTTTTATGGCAGAATAATATTTCATTGTCTTTGTATACCACCTTTTGCTTATCCATTCACCTGTCCATGACACTTGCATTGTTTTCACCTTTTGCTGCAATGAACGTTATTATGCATGCATCTGTTTTAGTCCCTATTTTTGATTACTTTGGATATATACCTAGGAGTGGAGTTGATAGGTCATATATTAATTCTGTGTTTATCTTTTTGATGAGCTGCCAAATTGTTCTTCACAGTAGTTGAACCTTTTACATTCCTACCAGAAATGTAAAAGGGATCCAAGTTGTCCACATTCTCACCAACCTGACTTAGTCTTTCATTGCTGGGCAGTCTTTTGGCACAACGTAATGCTCGAAATCATCTTGTATATTTATTGCTCTAAACTTGGAATCAACCATTTCTCCACCCTTATTCCTTTAGGTTGGGGGAAAAAATTAGAGGACACAGAGTAAGTACTAGGGGTGCTTATAGATACTAGGTTATTGTAGCTTCTGGGCCATTCCGATGAACGGAGATATTTATCCTGCTGGTGCTGTTTTAATTCCAAGCTTTTCCAACTGGTAAAATGTTCTTTAAGTAAGAATGGCCTAAGGGTGAAGACCACTGCCAGTAAAACATGGCCGCATGGTAAAGATCAAGTTAAGGTTGTGGCTATAAGATATCTTGTTAAGACTTCAGAAAGATTTATAGTGGTTTGTCATAAATATTCTGAGCCAAAAGAAAACCTTCTAAGTACTTTATGAGCATTGTGTCAAAGCACCCTGACTTGCAACACTCAGAGTGGAAAGAGGCATTCTCAAAGAAATTTGTACAGGTGGCTTTTATACAAGGGAATGAACCCCTAATAAGATTCATAGAAAACTCAATGTTTTCAAAGTAATTTTACTAATAAGTGCACCACAAGTTTGGACTAAAACATACAGAAAGAGTACATAAAATTTCTATGGACATAAAGAGAGCTAAGAAGGCTACTCATCTGAAAAATCAGATCATTTCCCAAGAAAAAGCAGGAAGAAGCATGTCAGAGAATCAGAAAAAAATTAAGTTGTTATTTTTTAAAACTCGTTTGTGGCACCTTGTTATGCAGCAATACATAATTAAAATGCTATCTGAATACTTCACTTCTTATATTTTATTTTTTCAATTTCTATCATGTTGACTTGGTTCTTGTTTATAGATTCCATTTCTCTTTGAAATTCCCCATGTATCATGCGTGTTGTTCACCTTTTGTACTACATTCTTTAATATATTTATTATAATTGTAAAATTCTTTGGTTTTGGCCATCTGAGGGTCTGTTTCTATTGCCTTTTTCTCTTGATTATGTGTCACATGCTGTTGCTTTTTCATGTCCCATAATTTTTTATCATTCCAGACATTATGTGTAAAAAAAAAAAAAGAGAGACTTAAAAGTAAATACTTATTTCCAGAAAATAGGGCACCCCTTCTTCTGTCAGGCTACTATTGTAAGGGTCCATTTCCATTTAATCTATATTGATCTGGGCATTGTTATGACTTTAATTAGGTTCAGTTTACAATTAGATTTAAATATTTTGAAGATAGAATTAGAACTTTTCCTTGAGTATAACTTGGGATTGGAGCAGCAGAGAAATTCTAAACACCTTTTTATGTTTTTATCCCAGTCACCAACTTTCTGAACCATGAATTATCTCTGCTCTACAGCCTGACCACAGCTTTTGGGTCTTTGAGGAGTAATTTTTTTCTCTGTAGCCTCACTTCTAACTCTCTGTACTTCAAGAGATTTCTCTGTACCCTGCTGTCCTGTCCCCACTTTTCAGAGGGCTGCAGCAATGGATTTAGCAAAGCCCTGTGGTGTGCAGGAGGGGTTTTTCTCTACCTTTATTCCTCTTCTTCCAGGCTTCAGGGAGCATCTTCAGTGCATGTGGTGAAAAACCAGTGTGCCTTAGAGATACTTCTATAAAGCCTTCTGTCCTGATGCCAGCCTTTAGTGGACATTGCCTTGAGCTCAGGGAAGGCCCATGCACCTAGTTGGGGGGTTTGTTCAGCTCAACTGCCTTCCCCAACCTTCATTAGGCCACTATATTGTACTTGGAGAAGATTCCTATCTTTCACTTAGGAAAAACCCTATGCTCTTCAGGGGAATTTCTCTCAGCTTTCCTTCTCTGATCCCACCTTTGATATCCTCTCCCTGTGTATGTGGAAAAGACCCAAGATGGAGTTGGCAAGTGGTACTGACATGTTCTGTAACTAAGGATACCATCACACCAGCCCCCATGTGGTCATTAAAATTCATGGAAAGCTAGCTCAGTTTCTCTTTACCTCTGTTTATAATGGATTCCTCCCTTTCTCACTATCATTCCAGTGATGAACACAGCCAAGTGCTTCCTCTTTCCTTGTGTATAACTCATTTAGATTCCTTTGTATCTTCAGCTCTCTGATGGGCTTTTTAAATTATAATTTTACATCTTGCCCAGTTTGTTCCTGTTGCTAAGGTAGTAAATTAAAAAGGAAGCTGCACCAGGAAGTGATGATATTTTCACTTTGCTATTGACTTAGTGAGTTTCAGTTCTGTGAACCTCAGTTTCCCCATCTGTACAACAGCTGCCATCTACCACTTAAAGGGGTATAGAAATTAAATAGTAAAATGGGAAGCAGTTCAAATGCCTGATTTAATATGAACACAACCCACCTGACTATCTGCTTCATCTCTCTCATTCTCTGTACTTTGTGGCTCTGATTTTCATTCAGTCAGTTCCACAAAAATGTCAACATGCTGTTCCCTTTGCCTGGAACACTTGCTTCTTCTCTCCCTTTGCCTTGCTAACTCATATATATTATATCTTCCAGGAAACCTTCCCTGATCCCAACCCCTCCAGTTAAGTTTTCCCCCATCATAGCACTAATTATTCTGTATTAAAACTGTGTATTTATATGTGTGTATTCCTCATTGGACTACAAGTTCTCTGAAAGCAGGAACTATGCATGTCTTGTGATTGCCACATCACAGAACATAGTAGAATCTGTAGGCAAGTATAGTGGGTACTTAAGAAGCATTTTTTGAGAATAAATGAATGAAAGACCATAAGTAGCATTATTTTTTCATTTAGAAAATATTTAGCATTCCTATTAGGTACAAAGCATGATGCTAGCTTCTCTTGGAACAACGATGCCTATCAATCTATAACATACAGTTCCCAGCCTCAGGGAACTAATCTCTAGCTGGAAAGAATGGAGAAATGCATGAGAAAAGCTAAATAGCACTTCAAATATTCAATAAAAACAAGATGGTCATATAAAAGAGAAAATAATTTCAATCAAGAAATAGAATCAACTATTTTAACAGTACCAGCGTTGCTGACAGGACAAAGAACATAAAATTTGAGAATGAGCCTTTATGTTTGGCATTTAGGAGGTTAACAGTGAACTTTGGGAGAGGAACTTCAGAATTTGGTGACAATAGAAGCCAGATTGCAGGGCATTTGGAGTGAAATAATGGTAAGGAGGCCAAGTCCGTGGGTGGAACCCACATATTCAAGAAGTTTGGCAAGAAGAGAACAGAGGACCATTCTTTTGGAGGCAATAGATCAAGCTGGTTTAAAGGCAGATGGGAAGGATCCCACAGAGCAGAAGAGAGATTGAAAATGCCCAGAAAAAGCAGAATGCCTGATAGAACATCATTCTGAAAGAGGAAACAGGGACCAGTACTCCCTACTGGGGCCAGGAGTGAGCCTAGGAGCAAACATGTAAAAGTGTCCCCTCTTGGCACATGGTCTGTCTCAGATGACCTGTCATTCAGCAAAACAGCATAGATGTGTGAGGGGCATCTGACATCAAACCTTCCACTGCAATGTGGCTGGATTTTCCCAGACAGGCCAATGATGAACACTTACAGTGAAGGCAAGGTCATGCTCAAGTGCATCCTATGGCAGAGTAGTGGGGAAGGAAGGGAAAACAAAACCCAGGGGAGTGTTGAGAAAGATCTCAGGGTACATGACAGATATGCTGAGCACCTAATCAAAAAGGTAGAGACCAGGCTGAGTGGTGAAGGCTGGAACAGGAGCTGGGAGCACACAGAGGAATGGAGTGAGGCAGCAGAGGTCTAACCCAGCACAGTTCAGTGCATCTCACAACATCCAAACCTGTTTGGTTATATTCTTACCAAGCTGTCCACAATTGCAGCCACTTTCTTACTAGAGCATTTTAAAGGAAGGTATGCTTGGCCTTTGGCATCAACAAACACAACGAACAAGTAGGTAGCACCAGAGAATTGTGCCACAGCCAGCTGGGCTCAAGGTCAATGTCAGGAGTCTAACACAAGTCAAACTGCCAGTCCTAGAAAGGTCTTATCAAAGCAAAACTAGCCCAAAAGAGCAAGTCAAAAGTTCCACACCAGAATGGAGGTTCAGCCTGAAGATTCATTCTTAAGGAAAAAATAGAGGAGGCCATTTATTAGATTTGGGGACAAAGAGATGACTGAGATTTAAGAATATGACAAATCTTGTACCTCCATTCTAATTAG
This sequence comes from Galeopterus variegatus, assembly GCF_000696425.1. Taxonomy (NCBI): domain Eukaryota; kingdom Metazoa; phylum Chordata; class Mammalia; order Dermoptera; family Cynocephalidae; genus Galeopterus; species Galeopterus variegatus. The sequence goes on along the minus strand of NW_007732243.1, from coordinate 73,554 downwards.
TCGCAAAGGTCATATTATGTTAATTGCTCCAACCATCATCAGTATGGGTTTTGGAAATCCATAAGGACTGAATTAGCACTGAAAATGTCCAGGCTCAGGGCATGGTCCAGATGGATTTGGATAAGGAATCCTAGGACAGTTCTTTGGCCAGAGTGAAGCCACATAAGACTCCTGAACTGGGCCTAGACCACAAAGTCAGGGGGAGTGAAAATAACCACCACAACACCGTGCAGAACTGAAGACACCACTGGCAAGAAGTAGGTTGATACCAAGGCATTCCTGAAAAGAGAAGCAAAGGCTATGGGAATGAGAGAAAAAAAAATCAGCAATTTTAAAAATTGAAAGAGTGGGAGAGAGTGGAAAGGGAGGTAAATGCATTGACACGATCAAGGATCCAGAACACAGGAGCAGGCTTATAAAAATGTCTCAGGCGAAGCAAGTCGGAGGGGGTATGCTTACCTTGAGCCAAGATAGCACGGTGTAAATAAAACAGGATCATTGTGATTGTACATAGCATTCTCTACCCCCAATTCTTAAGGCCTATGCCCAGCCTGGGGAACCAAAAGGCCTCCATACAGGAGTACGGTGTGGAATTCAAAAGTACACAAAGGATTCAGCACAAGGAAAGATCACATGGTACATTAGTGGACCAGGGCTGAATTCTAGGAGACTTTCTGATCTTGGAAAATTGGGAGTGGTAGGAATAATCCAAAGTTAAAAATTGAAATGCACTGGAAAATTGTAAATTTTTTGCTGTCAAGCATCCTCCTTCCTCTTTCCTTGTGAGGAAATATTCTCCCACCTGTTTGCATGTGGTCTTGGACATGGGTGATTCCCAGTGTCTGCCTTCCATTACCATCTTCCACCACAGAAGCTGAAGGGAGCCGGATCTTGGCTCCTTCATACCTTGCCATCCTAGAAAGTGGATATTGGGCCCTAAACCAAGCCAATCAGACTCGAGGGCTTTGAATCCTGAACATGTAAGACAAGGAGGTGGGGACTGGTGGAAGCTGCAGTGGGGGTCACAGAACCCGTGGTTTCTTCTGTTTTTCTAGGCCTGATCCTAATGTTTTCAGTAATTCCCTGAGCCCTTCATATCTTTCCAATGTATGTCTTTTCTGCTTAAAATTGTCAGAGACAGTTTCTACTGCTTGCAATCAAAATCTCCAACTGGAGAACACGGTATGGTAGACAGAAGGATGAGAGCAAGTTTAGGTTGTCAGCAAGGGCAAGGGCAATGGTGATGTAATAGACCTTGAAACAGAAAAGTCAACAGGTAAGAAAGCTGTAAGCATCAATAGGAATTAGAGAGAGGGAGACCACACATAAGTTGGTGGTGGTCGTGGAAAGGATGAGTGGCTGTTGGCCATACCAAGCTTACTGTCTAGAGGAGAAAAGACAATTACATGAAGAGCAACCATTAAACATGATAAATGCTATAATTAAAAATATGAGCTTTGGAGCAAAATTATCTACATTTAGATCTCAACCCTTACAAGTTATATTCATTATCTGTGCTTAAGTTACCTTATTTGTAAAATGGTGTAATAATTTATACATGGAAAACAATGACAATAGTGCAGAAAACCTGACACACTCTCAGAAAGAAAAAAAGAATTTAGTTCTTTCTATTGGTAATGTAATGTGTTCTACAGAAGCATAAAGCCATTCACCTAACCCGGTCTTGGAACACGGGAGAAGTTATTGGAAGACAGTGAGTGATATTTAAGCTGAGACCTGAAAGATGAGTAATAACAACCACAATAGAAATAGCTACTCACATTTATTGAGCTCTTTCCATGTGCTAGGAATATTATCTCCTTTATTCCTCACAAGAGCCCTATGAGGTAGGCACCAATATTATCCCTATTTTATAGAAGAAACAACCTGATGCTCAGAAAAGTTAAGTGACTAGACAAAAATCACTGTTAACTAGCCAGTGGGGAAAAAGAGGGGTGGGAAACAGGCAGATAATCAGCATATTTGAGACCCCTCAAAATAAATTTCTAATCTGGAGTCAGGTGAAATCCCTCATTGTCCAGACCCTGCCTCACTGCAGGTTATTTTTCTGCCTATACACATCCTCAGTTTTATAACATAAGACATTCACAGGACACAATTCATTAGATGAAATTTTGTTTTCCATTCCACTTTTCAAGAACATGTATTTTTCCTAATCGAAGAGTAACTGCTATAGTTATTGACTGTCATAAAATTAACATGTTTTTCTCAATTAGATTCATATCAGAGCACCTCTCAAAGCTGGCTCTCAAAGAACCTGCTCACCTTACTGCTGCTTCTAATGGGAATGAGGAAAAAACTTGCTAAATGCCCTGCCTTCTGTTCAAAGAGGCCACATTTCTCCTGCACACTAATCAAAGAAATGTGCTATTGTCTTTCCCAATTCGATCCTTGACTTTATTACTAAAATGTGGTGTCTGCTGAGGTGGGTGACTGGGGCAGCTGTTCAACATATGCCTAGCAACACTGCATAGCCCCTTTAGTCGAGGAAGTGAGAGATGTGTTATCCCTTCGAAACTGAAGGGGAAATTGTAAGTAAGCATAAAGTAATTACCCACTTGGAACCTGTCCAGGCCATGTTCAATGCAATTGAAAGCTTCTGTCCTTGATGCCAACCTTCCCCAGCTTTGGGAGGTCAGAGAACTTGGAATATTTTCACCACTCTGTGCTGCAGAGACTTCATCTGCTTTGAAGATCTGTCTGAAACTCACTGAGGTCGCCAAGGGGAGGGATTATGCCTTCCCAGCCAAAGAACATCCTGTCTCATGAGAGCTAATATCATTTCAGATGCTCTTTGGTTCATGTTAAATATTGCTGCTTTCTCTCTTCCTGCGTGTACTAGTCTACAGCGTGCCTTCCATAGATATTACCCCATTTGAGCTTCACAACAACCATGTGAGGGAAACAGAATATATATTATTATCCCCAATTTACAGACAAGGAAACCTGATGTTAGAGAGGATAATTGATTGAATGGAGATGGAGTCTGGTCTTCTGAGTCTTATCATCTGGACAGTTGTCCTTTCATCTTCTCCCACTTCACCTCTAATTCCTGGATTCCCAAACAATCCTCAATGGAGACATCCAGTTCTTTTTCAATTGCCTTAAAGGTCTTCTACAAATTGTTCAAGATTTTATTTTCAAAGTAGAAGTCATGGTGTCATGTTTTTAAAGATCTACATTTAGGCTTCAGGGTCCTATGAAGATAATGACCTAGCATTTACAGACCCTTCCTCAAATTCAACCCTGGAGAATAAGAAGAAGCAAAAGGGAAATATAGATTTTGGGAGTTAATAAAAAGTATGTGAATTTCTTGGGGAGACTGAAAGATGTCTTGAATTAGTAGGCAGGGGATATATTGCATTCGGAGACAAAAAGGCTGTCAGAGGCAGCAGAGAGAAGGTAGACTGGAGAAAAGCTTTTCACTGCTGCTCTTAGCTTTCCCCATCATTGTTTTGAGACAACTATCACCAGCCTCTTCCCTGCAGTTCTTCTACAGTCCAGATCACTGGTATTGGCAAAGCAAAATCAAAGCAATGCAGATGCAGCTGGTGGAAGAGCTGCTGAAACCAGGTGCAGCTGGCCAGGTGCTCTAGGAAGGCCACCCCTAGAACACAGGGTCATGGTTTTGTGCATTAGCAAAGGCATCCCTGCCTCCAACACCCAGGCACACAGCTGGGGAGTGAAGGGGGACAGCAGTGCCCACTCCCCCTCACCCGTAAGTAGGGGCCACATGCACAATTATGAGCGGTGGCCCTGGCTCTTCAGCATCCTGACCCCCACTCACTCTTCCTCCAACCTCCCACTACTGGGAGAATTACAATCTGTGAAGACTGACTCATCCTAGTGCTGCTTCTCCCTAATAATTTAATTTAAAGGAGAAACCCTGACCAGAGGAGTTGCCCAGGAGAGAGGCAGTAAACGAGAGTGATGCAACGTGTTTTTATGGTGCCTATGGCTCTATGCTCTAGGGACCAACACCTTCCATATTTTTTTAATCTCTAAATGGGTAGAGACTAGAGCCTGATATTTGGCCCCTTCCAACAAATGTTACCAGGCAGAGAAGAGCAAGAGCTTACAAGCACAAATAAAACTTGAGTCTAGTAAAGAAGCAACCTAAATGTCCATTGAAGGATGACTGGATAAGGAAAATGTGGTATAGATACACCATGGAATACTCCTCTGCCATAAAAAAGAATGAAATTCTGCCATTTGCAGCAACGTGGATGAGCTTAGAGAAAATTATATTAAGTGAAATAAGCCAGGCACAGATGGAAAAATACCACATGTTCACCCTCTCATAGGTGGAAACTAAGAGAGAAAGAAGGAAGGAAAGAATAACTGCAGTGGCGTGTTGGACTCATGGATGGGAAAAAGCATACACGAGGTTGCATGGGAGGGGAGGAGGAAGGAGGGATTAATTGCATGGGGGACATGGGAATAATTACAATTTGTGGTAATGGGCATGCTGATACTATCAATCTAACCATCACATCCCAGGTGTGGGTGGTGAAGGTCAGCTTTGTACCCCATGAATATGCATAATCAATAAAATAATTATTTTTTATAAAAAAGAAAGACAAAAACAGAATATTATACACTATCCAAAGCAGAACCATTTAAACGATGGGAACAAGAATATAACATCAGAATGATAACTATGCATAAGGAGATGTGGGAAGACACTAGTAAAGCAAGAACAAGAAATCTTAAAAAGAACCAAGTGAAACATTAGATGGAAAAAAAAATGTACCGTTGAAATGAAGAACACAATACGTGGGATAAATAATAGAATGAAACGGAGCTGAAGAAAGACGTAGTGAATTGGGGCATCAGAATAGGAAACTCTTTCTAAAAGTAGCAGGAAACAATAAAGAGACAGAAAATATTAGGGGAAATTTTGGAAGCTAAGAGATATGGAGGATAAAATAGAAGAATTGGCATCCAGATGATAGGATCCCAGAAGGAATGGGATGGGGAAATGGAAAGGAGAAAATATTTAAAGTAATAATGAAGATAAATTTTTCAGAATTAATAATAGACTCTTTCAGAATGAAAAGACTCTCAGAAGACCAAATAGGGGAGATAAGGAAAAATCCATACCTATTCACAGTATAATAAAATGGTAAAATATTAAAGCAAAGAAAAAATACTTAAAGCTTTCAGAATGGGAGAGGGAAAAGGTCGCCTGTGAAGTAGCAAGAGTCTGTACTTTTTATTAGATGTACTAGAATATTCAGGAACATTGAAAGCAAGATGGTAAAGAAAATTTAAAAAATAATAATGGAGTATAATTTTAAAGTATTGAAGGAAAAATAATTTCAAGCCTAGAATTTTGTTATTATTCAAATAGGACATAATAGAAACATTTTCATCTATACAAAGCCTCAAGAGGCTTGACATGCAAAAAACCACACTAAAAATACTTTTGCAGGATACGTGCAAATTAGAAAAATAAGCAGAGATGCTTAAAGAGATAGACAAAATAAAAGTAGTTAAATATGCTGGTAAAGTTTATTGCTCATTGTTCAAGCTGGCTCTTTGGATTAGCAAGAGAAGGAAACCTCTGGCAAAACAAATCAAAGAAAGGAAAGGAAATAGACAAATAAATAAAATATAAGAAAAAACAGCAAACTGTGATTACAACACAGATTCAAAAGAGAATATTGTGAACAACTACATATTAATAACTTTGAGGCCTGGAAGACCCAGAAGAAATATGAAGTGCCAACATGTAAAGAAAAAGAGGACATGAATGGGCCAATAAATATTTTTAAAAAGTAAAATCTGAGTTTAAAACTTCCCCTTCAAAAAATTATAATGCCCATGTTCAGATTGTTTCAGAGGTGAATTCTGCCAAATTCCAAGAGTTAGCTATTTCCTAAACCATATAAATTTTTTAAGATAAGAGAAAAGCGAAAACCACCAGACTAATTTCATGAAGCAATAATAATCAATATCTTCTTTAAAACCAAATAAAAATAACATAAGAAATTAAAATTGCAGGCCCACATTATGTGAAATGTAGATGAAAAATGCTATATAAAATGTTAGCTAAGTGATTAAGTATCAATGTATCACAATAAAACAGAGACCAAGTGATTTTTAAAATCTTTTCTTTGAGATATACATAATGAAGCAGTGTTTGATGAAATGATAAAAATGGCTGGGATTTGCTCCAAATGACGCCATCTGCAGGATATAAAGAAGGGGCTGTAGGTGAAACAAGACAAGCCATGAGCAGACAATTGCTGAAGGGAGATTTTGGGTATATAGGAGATAGTTAGGTCACTCTCAGCACTTTTTATTTATTTTAAATTTTGCATAAGAAAAAAATTTTCAATGACTATGTGTAGTTATTCCATAGTTAAAACAGTAGTTTCAAAACTCAGAGAAATCTATAAATGATATTTACAATAAAAGACTTAAGGATAAAAATATGTCTCTCAAATGATGCAGAAACAGTATTTGACAATGTTCAGACCTTAATTTATGGTGATTTAAAAACAAAACTCTCATCAAATCAGAAATAATAGTCAACTTCCTTATTTTTTAAAAATAAAATAACAAAAACCTATAGCGACATTATATTTAGTGGAGAATTTTAGTTGCTTTCTATACAAAGTTAATAGCAAGAAAAGGAAGTTGTCATTAGCACTATTACTATTTAACATAGTACTGGCCAACACTATAAGGAAAGAAAAGAAGAAATAAGAGAAACAAGGTTTTCCAAGAAAGAGATAAGACTGTCATTATTTGCAGACAGATGAAAAAGGGAATTCAGCAAGCTTGGACAACAAGATCAATTTATAAAATTCAATAGGATTTTAATATCATAAAGATGTCAGTTCTCCCCCAAATAAATCTACAAATTCAATGGAATTCTCACTCAAAATACTAGTTGGAATTTAAAGGAGTAAACTCATCTAAAATTTTATATGGAGAAGTAAAGACCCACAAATATTTAAGTCAACTTTGAAAAAGAAGTTTAAAGGATAGAAGCAGGGGTTTGTTTTATCAGATATTAAAGACAGCAGTAAAGCCATAGTAATGAAAACAAGGTGATATTAGCATGAGAATGAAATATGGACAATCAAATGGCATTGTGCTATTGAGAACACGGTAGTTCAGAGAGAAGGTGCATATATGTGTGAACTTAAGGTTGGATAGAGATGGCACCTCAAATCAGAGTAGAAAGAATCATTACTTAGCAAGTAGAGTTGGGAAACTAGCTTATTACATGGAGAAAAATAAAACTGGATATCTACTTAATACATCATATAAAGCTGGAATGTGGATGGATTAAAGATGTAAATGTAAAATGGGTTTTATAAAGTTAAGCAAAAAAAACCTGTGGTAGAACATCTATGTTGCCTAGGTGTAAGGAAGGACTTCTTAAAAAAAACTTCCAAAGCACAAGTTATAAGACCAAAGGAAAAAAAAAAAGAAAAGGTATGCATCAAAATTAAATAGATAACAATATAGGAGAATATATTTACAATGTCTCAAACCAAAAAAATAAAAATAAAAATCCATCTGGAATATACAAGGCTTTCCTACAAGTAAACATTAAAAAAAAAAAAAAGCAGGAACATCAATCTGCAAATGGGCAAAGGACAGGAACATACAATTCACAAAAGAGGAAACCTGTATAGCTACAAAGTATATAAAGAAATATTCAAAATTAGTAGTAATCACAGAACTATAACTTAAAGCAAGGACATGTCACTTTACACTAATGAATGCGGCAAAAATTAGAAAGCTAGTTAATGTCAGGTGTTGGTGGAGGTATAGGAATATAAAACCCCTGAGCACTGGGCAAGGGTATTTTCTGAAGCACGTCTTCAGATGGTAAGCAGCTGGAGATCATCCAAGTGCCCATCAGTGAGAGGCTAAATAGGTAAAATGTGGCAAAAAACATTAGTATAATATTCATTATGTGGCTGGTATCATTAATATGCTATTCTTCCCCTAAGTGAATGGAATAAGAAGCAGTAGTCTATATGTACAATGGATCTGAAAACACAGTGCTAACAAGGACATGCACATAATATAATACAATTTATGTAAGTTGAAAATACATGTATACAAAATAATTTACATTTTAAGATAATACATCCAAACAAAAGGATGCACATTAGACATTAGAATGGTTGCCTATGGGACCAGAAAAATGGCGACGGGTATGGAGCGCCCGTGTCAGGAAACGGCGCGATCCTGAGAGCTGT
>NW_007732243.1:60716-60980 GCF_000696425.1 Galeopterus variegatus | reverse complement strand
AAAAAAAAAAAAAAAAAAAAAAAAAAAAAAAAAAAAGAATGGTTGCCTATGGAGATAGAGAAGGAAATGGGTAAACAGAAATGAATGAATAAATGAGTAGCCAACCTTATACAGACCAGTGATAAGAATGTACCTTGAACAGAAGGGTACAATTAACTCAACATCCACCCACAGATTTCAAAGATAAATAAATAAAAATTGCATATACACATGTGTCATATGGAATTCTTTTTTTTTTTTTTTTTTTTTTTTTTTTTTTTTTTT
>NW_007732243.1:44863-60221 GCF_000696425.1 Galeopterus variegatus | reverse complement strand
GTGGGAACCGGTCTGTATGTGGGATCCGAACCCTCGGTGGGAGTGCTGCCGCGCTCCCAAGTGGCGCACTGTAGCAGTGCGCCACCAGGCCGGCCCGTCATATGGAATTCTTAAGAGATGTAAACTGAAGAGATGAGACAGGACAGTTAAGCATACAATGGAACAAGGCAAAATCAACTATGTGTTGCAAATAATTAAACGTTGAAAACTCTTGCTTCGGTTCACCTCCAAACAAAACGATGCACATTAGACAAAGGAAACAAAAAGTTAGAAACCTTAATTAATAGTCAAATTCATGACATCAATGACTACTGCAATATCAAAGAAGCCTTACTCTCCAGTTTGGAGTCCACCTTTCCTGGGATTCTTGGTTCTCTCCTTCTCCTCTATCTTGCCTTGACTCATTCAAAAACACCAGGGAGGAAGCAAAAATTATCTAACTGGGTTTTGTCTATGAAGAGCTTCCAAGGGTCCCGTGCATTGCCGGGGTTTTACAGCAGCTTGAAGGTGTCCTCTTCACTGCTACAGTGGGTGAGATCTGTCACCGACCTTTCCCTCCAACTGTCTCCTCCCCTTAAAGGAAGCCTTTCCATCCCTGCTGTCCTCATGTAAATTGCTGTTGCCCACAAGTCTGATGGATGTAGACTAACTACATCCATGGGTCCCCTTATCCTCTGGTTTCCAGTTGAGTCTGGCCAATCAGCAGCCTGGCAGGAGTTCAGAGGGAGGTCCCTCTCTGAAGGGTCACTATCAGCTGGGCTGTGTTTCTGCAGATCTCAACTACAGTCAAGTGGCACCCTCCAGAAGCCCCATTTGTCCCAGCGTTCCAGGAACCAGCTGGGCTCCCTACTCTTGCAGACCTGGGACAGCCTTGTTACCAGTCTAAGGTCTTGCACCATCACACATGGTTCTCCTACACCTAGTTTTGCATTTTAATGTTGATCGGAGGCTGGGAACCAAAGTTATAAGCAAGGCTGGTTCAGGGCCCTGGTCTGGGATTACCCAAAATATGCCAGGAGGACCTTGAGAATGGCTAACTAAAGCTTTTCTCAGTTTGTTCCCAGAGGTATCATCAGCCCCCATGGGGACATTTTACCCGAGACTACCCTCTGTGCTTTTATAGATTTCATTACAATTGTAACAGTTTTATGTTTCACTGTTAAGAGTTGAATAAAACTTTACCTATAAAAAGTAAATCATTGCAAATCCCTAGACAAATGAAATAGTCTTAGCATCATAATATTAATTTATATGGCAGGTGCAGTATAACTTTCATCTGCAGAGCATCTCAGATTAATATGACTTACAGGGTTAAAGAATAGCTGGGGCAGGCTGAGAAAGAGCCAGTCTAGAAGACAAATGCACCAAATGGATATCGATAAGCTAAACACAGGGATCACTTCACCACACTACCGGGCGCCAGACAACTCAGAGGTGAAATACCACAGCTGTTAACTGCTTGAGCACAGTCTCACTTTAATAAGGAGAATAAAGAAAAATAGTCTGTCCACAAATAGTGTGCAAGGGGATTTCGGAAGGCACAGTACAATGAATACAATTAGAATCACTGGGAGAGCCGTGGTGTGCAGCGAAGTGTCATCTCATGCCTTGTCTCCTTAATTACATTATTTCTTAAAGGCAAGATGTGGGCATTACTTTTTAATACACCCTCTTCTCACTGTATACACAACTCAGAGACACACATTCATGGTGCAGATACCCATAAGGGGCAGTGTTCAAGAGTACCAGGCAGCCACTCATTCAACAGATGGGTCCTACTATGTTCCTGGCATTGTTCTAAGCACTGAGACATGAAGAGTGAATAAACCAGAGCCCCTGCTCTCATAAAGCTCACATTCTAGATGTCTATGTTGTGGGGTGGGGTGAGGGAGAGATAGACAGCAAGTAATAAAGAAATACATGAGATGTCAGGTAGTAAAAAGAGTTAAGGGGAAAAAATGAGACAACTGAGAGTGATAGAGATGCTATTTTAGAATGTCTGGAAAAGAAGCCAGCAGCTAGGAGAGATAGACAAATCTGATGGTCCTCTGCCAATGAAAGTATTCACATTACTCGATACAGTGGCACACAGTGGAGGCATTTAGTACACAGTGGGTGCTAATTAAATATAATAGACTGGGTGACCACAATAAGACCAGACTTCAGTCTCTTCTAAAATGCCTCCTGCTTTTGCAAAAGACAGCTCAGCACCTATGGTGTCCTGGACAAAACAATGTGTTACTAGCATCATCCCCGATGAGCCTGATTTTATACATTCTTTTGATTGTGAGATGCAATGACAGATAAAGCTCTCTAGCAAGGGATCAAGAGGAAGGTAAGTGACAGGTACCAAGTGAGTTCCATAGGCTATAAACCTGTCACCCAGAAAATAAGGATGATAAGGGTTTGTATCTGCAAAGCTCTAGCCTCCAAGGAAATTGCAGGTCTCTTTTCAGGTCGGCTTTTAAAATAATTGAACAGCAACACATCCCTTAGTGGTACGAGGAGTCTCTCCTTGGCTTCATTTCACAGATGGTAAAATTGAGACCCTGAACCATTCATAAACTGCCCTATCTAAGGGTAAACTGTGACTAGCAGGGCAAAACACAGGATGGAGGCAATTGGGTACATTATTAAGAGGGAAACACATACACATACACACACTCCAGTCTGCTGCAGGGAATATTAGAAATGGGGAACTTCTGCCTGAATTGTATAAAGTGATCACATATACCTAATAATTGTTTTCTTCTCCCCTTCACTGTCCTTATAAGGCCTTGCCAGAGATCATTAATGCAGTTTGAGAGACAGTATGTTGTGGTTGAAAGACAGGCCATTCAAATGAACACACATTTTACAAGAATACAGAGAAACAAAAAGTGTATATATTAAACAGATTTGAGTAGTTGCCTAAGGGGATAGGGGAGGGTGGCTGAGCCTCAGTAATGGAGATAAAAGGGAATAAATAAGTAAATAAAACTTATTAAATGGGGGTTGGACATTAGCACAGTTGGTTACAGCATGGTGCTTATCAGCACCAAACCAAGGTCCAGGATTCAAGACCTGTAATGGCCAGCTGCCAAAAAAAAAAAAAAAACTTCAAAAATGGGCTTGGTTTGGATTGATGATGATAATGGATATGATTAACCTAATACTTTACAATTGAGGTAAAAATCAAACAAATATCATATGTATGGAAGTTAAATGGATCTGTTTTGAATATTGACCCAGTGGCTCATTGGCAAGTTCTTTGAATCCCAGTGTCTCATGTGAACAACTGGGATAATAATATAAACAGCCCATCACATTTATTTGCAAAATTATCAGCACATGGGAGGAACACTACGGGAGTCAGCTCCAGTCCTTGCCAATATGCAGTTATCTTTTCCTTTCTGGGCACACTGAAGATTATAATATTGAACCACCGTGAAGTCAGCAATCATGCGACTAGTTCAGATCGGTGATATGTGAAATGAAATAACATGTCCCTTCCAAGCTGACTCAAAAAAGTCTCAGTGAGATTCTCCAGCTTCCCTCTTCCCCTTTGGTGAAGAGTTTGGAGACCATGTGGTGAGACAGTAGGGCCATAAGACTGAAGCAGCCTGGATCTATGAGTCACTTCATGGAGCACAGCTTCCTGGATAGTTGCTGGAACCACAGTGGATTTTGCAGGAGCAAAAAAATAAACTTTTGTTATTAAGCCACTGAGTGCTTAGGATTGTTTGTCACTGCAGAATGGTTTAGTCTAACCTGGCTTATACACATGCAATAATCATTAGTGTCCTCTCCCCTATAGCCAGGACCAGTTGACCCCAGATCCTGCACAGCATGAATGCTAGGAGGAAACCAAGCATTGATCTATTGGCCTTTTAGGGGCTGGCCCGTGGCTCACTCGGGAGAGTATGGTGCTGATCTATTGGCCTTTTGAACTTTTAATGTGAGGTAAGGAGCTGGGCATGAAGTGCTGGAGAAGGGAAATAAACCATGATCTACTACTGGAATTCCAAAAGCTCAGCTCATGTTCAGGTATCACTGTAAATTTGACTGGCCTGCTTCTGGGAGGGAGCTTACCCTTAATCCACAGCATTCTCCCTTAGATCATCCAGCCCCCTGTGCATTTTTTCCTCAGGAGTCACTAAAGCCCAGAACAAATCCCCTTACATGAAAATTTTATGGTAGCCATCCCCCTGACTCAGAGTAATAAGAGTTGTCTGTTATCTCTAGTTAGAAAATTAAAGTTTTACTTGGCCAAAGCCAAAAGGTAATACAATTCTATAACCTTGTGGTTTCATCTGTTTATTACTTACTGTTTGGAGACAAAACAATAAATAAAATATCTGTGCATGTAATATCCCCTTTTCCCTCCAGAGACTCATATAGGTTCCAAATTTCTAAGTAACCTCAGTGTGAAGCAATGTTTGCAAACAATCCTCCAGCTTCTTTATGACTCTCTCATTAACCTTTTTAACCCTCCAATTCCCGTTTCTTAGGCCCGGTCCCTTCTATCTAATAATGTTGGTTCAGACTATTGCACAGACTAAAATAACAGAATGGACATGTCCTCACACATACCCAAACAGTGTGTCAGCCCTTGGGTAATTACAGGAACATAAAACATCAAGAATGGGCCATAAAATAAAGAGGGGGCTATATGGATGACAACATTAGTCACAGAAAGACTGATCTTAATCGTTATATCTAGCAGCCAGTTCCACATCCCAAGACCTGTATGTTCACTCCCTCTCAGCTGTCTTCAGAAGAAAATGCTGAAGCAAGAACTGCGCTCAAAAGAAGAATCAAAAAACAGAACCAGATTCTCACAGCCTTGCAAACTCCTGCCTGTAAGAGTTTCTAGTTGCCCTGGAGGAATAAGTGGATTCTGAGGATCCTGGGAAGACCAGGTGGGCAACTGCTTGTTGTTAGTAAGTGCAGCCCGTCACCTACCATCCCCACCTCTCCTCACCTGCTGCTCTGGCTCTGCTCAGCCACATCATTTCACAACATGAGCCAGGGGGACCCTGGGCCTCAGGCATTTCCACTTCTTCCAGACCCATGAAAAGTCATTAAGATTCCAAGTTAAAAGTCACCCTGTTGTGCTGTTTTCCAACGTGGTCTGCCTGGTCTTGGTCTCTTGTTCCTTCTGCTTTCTCACTGCTTCTTTCAACTCCATCAAAACAGAATAAGATCCCGTAATTCTAAGTCTTTCATAATTTGACAAAAAACACCTTTATGATAATGCATTTGTTCCCCCAGGCAATTTAAAGCCTCTTATCTTTAATTGTAGAATTAAGGATTTTATCTCCCATGAAAGGAATTTCATGCATCAACTAAGCCATGTGCAGGGTAGAGATGGAAGGGAGCCTCCCAGGGCTCTTCAAAACCACGCTAAGTCTTGGTGGACCCAGGGGTGAAGCTGCTTCAGGAACATGAACAGGTCAGAGGAGAAGACATGAGTCAGAGAGTGTGACTGTCCTGTTCTCTTGCTCACTTAGCTGTCCTCAGGTGAAAGTGTCTGGGCTGCTCCCTCAGAAGTTCTTCTCTGCAATGGACCCAGAGGAAAAAGTCAAATCACTGATTTCTGGCAATGCAGCCCCTGGACCTGGTACCAGAGGTATCTGAGCCCTCTACCCTCCCTTGGTCTTCTGGGGTCTTTTCTCACCCATCCCTAGACCCTGGCATTCCACAGCCCAGTGCTTCTGTCCCTTCCCCACAACTCCCCTGAGCCACCACCACTGACATGCTTATGCTTCTTCACCAAGCGCCCCCCCATGCAGCTGCCACTTCTCACCTGGAAAGACTGTCTACTCTTCAAAGCACAGAGAACTCTGCCCTGAGGTCATGAGCAAAGGGACACCTGAGAATATGGGAGGAGAGAAGGAGCTGGGAACTTCCTATTGCTCAACAACATATCAGCTATACACCAAGAGGTGGGGGAGCCCAGGTGATCACAGAGGGAGCTTCAGTCATGGGAGAGGGGTGCGGGTAGAGATGGCAGAGTGCAGGAACCTGAACAAGGACATTTACCACTGTCCCTGCACGAGCCCATGTGTACATGCAAGGGTGTGTGCGCACACATGCATGTGCACAAGCACATGTTGAGGAGGAACTGACATCTTTGACAATAATTATAGCTACCAAGAGACTTTAAAAGTGAGAAAAAGAACTGAAACTTTGGTTAGCTAAAAGTAATACTAATTACAGGCTTTATGCAAATTAAGTCTAATTATCATGCAACACAATAATAATATGTCTATCACTATTATATGTCAGATTAACTTTCTTGTAAATTTTCCATAACAATTCTGAACTTTATGTACAAGTTGTGCAGGTAAAAAGACTAAATTAATAGGACTACATTATCTTTTCAAGTGCTTTACCCATATTTCTGCATGGTTGTTTCTTTCCGTAATCATTTTTTTTTTGGGGGGGGGGGACTGGTAAGGGGATTGTAACCCGCAGCTTGGTGCCGTCTGCACCGGCCATCCCTATATAGGATCCGAACCCACGGCCTCGGCACTATCAGCACCACACTCTCCCGAGTGAGCCACGGGGCCGGACCCTTAATCATTTTCTAATGGTCTTTATGCATTAAGGAGAGAATCCTTGTGTCTATTACATGTGCTGCCAATATTTCAGTTTGGGATTTGTCTTTTAGTTTTGATGGTTGGTCTAAGTCCTTTATCACTATACTTCATGTACTTCCCATGCAGCATACTTGCTGGCTCACAATTTTTTGAAAACATAGAAAAAGTACCCATTATATCTATTTGCTGAAGCCTACAACTCCTTTGAACAAGAAATAATCTTTCATTCCACAATTAGAGATAAAAGGTTTACAAATGCATAGAGCCTTAGAGATAATACGTTCGTGTGTTTCAGGTAAATGTTTATGATGATAAGTACTTCCCATGTTTACAGGAGGAGGTTTCATTTTAAAAATGGTAGAAAATTCAGTGCCAGAATGGGTGAGGGAGAGAGGCCACCAAGAGGAGCTCAGAGACCAAGACTGACCACCTCCTACAACCTTCCTTGACCTTCAGGTCAGGTTTAGACACCTTTCCCCTGTGGTCCTATAGCATGCATGTATATCCCTGTCATGTCACACTGATCACACTGGAATACAGCTGCTATTTACTTCTCTGTTTTGCCCATTCCCCTATGACATATTTGGAGAGCAGGGATTGCATCTAACTAGTTCACGGTTGTTTCCAGAGCACCATGCCTAATAGGTTTTTAACAAACATTCATTGAATGAATGAGTAAAGGAATCAATAAATCAATAGACCAACATTATTACTTTCCTCAGGGCTTGTGTGACTGGATCCTTGCTTCTGCTGTAGAAAGAAAGGTACTGCATATTAAGGGAGAAAACCTGAGCTGAGAAGATGAGTTCCTAGAGGAGAACCACCATCCTTCCAGCACCTGGCCCAAAAAAAAGCCCCACAAATAAATACCCCAACAGAACTCCAGCTGAAGACTATGCCCT
Source organism: Galeopterus variegatus (assembly GCF_000696425.1). Lineage (NCBI taxonomy): Eukaryota > Metazoa > Chordata > Mammalia > Dermoptera > Cynocephalidae > Galeopterus > Galeopterus variegatus. Next base: position 52,735 of record NW_007732243.1, on the reverse strand, counting down.
CCTTCAGAATTTAGATCCCTGTATACCCAGGCAAATGAGGCCAGTGCCTCCCCTCCCCTTCCCCCAAGAGATGCACAACTTCCCTAAGCAGCTGAGATCCTTTAATGCCTTGGGCTAAACCCTAAAGTAGGGACAATGGGGCTTTCAGGAGCTTCCCAGAAGAATCAACCTCATTCAGGGCCGAGCCCGTGGCGCACTCGGGAGAGTGTGGCTGCGCTCCCGCCGCGGGTTCGGATCCTATATAGGGATGACTGGTGCACTCACAGCGCTCACTGGCTGAGTGTGGTGCGGCCAGTCTCAAAAAGGACAGAAAAAAAAAAAAAAAAGAATCAACCTCATTCAGCAGGGAACCCTCGTCTAATTAGGTTTTTTATGATTGATCATCTGGCTTGAACCTTCTTTACCTTCTTGGAAATTTGCTGAACTTTCAGTCTTCCATTAGCTGACCTCAGATAGCACCATATCCCGCTCTCTATACCTGTGACCCTCTGCAGTGGATCTTGGAGTTCTGTCTAGATTTTGTAGACTATATCGACTAACCCATCAGGGCTGACCTCTTTTCTGGCTTCCTGGCAACTTCCTCCTGACTGGCCTGGTTCTGCTTAGTTCTGGTACCGTGCACAGACACGTGTTTCCCCATCTCCTGCCCCACACTCTGTAGATATGCTCAGTCCTGACCAAGGATCCCTGCCTGCTCATGTCTAAACCTGCTCTGGACAAGGTCAGGTCCTCCTGGATAGATCAGTGCATGCACGTCACACACATGTCTGCTGTTCTAGTTTCTTCTCACCTGCAGTCCGTTGTATGTATCCCTACCAGCTTACCTCTCTTTTCAAAATCCTGTTGCCTATGTATTCTAACCTGGTTTTCTAGACACCTATTTTCCTAGAATTGGCTTGGGTCCCGCCTCCTGGTTACTCAGTGATCATTTTCCCTGAGAACCGTACAGGCTGCCTCTCTGAATTGAATTCAGTATTGATCCCTGCTGTGATAACTGATGCCTGCAGGGCACCTTCAAATGGTGTCTGAGCACCCTCTGCACAGCACTCTCTGTTCTTCAATTCCAGTGAGCTCTTCTCAGCACCATTCATCTGGTTCACCATTGTCCAGACCTGCAAAGGGGACATGGTAGAACCATCCCTTGTGCTATGTGGTGTAAATACAAAATAAAATTTCTTTTGAGAAGTTCATGGACAGAGCAGCGGAATGCACAGGTTGCCATCATTTTGCCACCTCTGGTTGGACACAGCTGAGTACACGATGGAAAGGGCTCCAGTAGAAAGAACCTTCTCCATGATGTTCTAGATATTTATAGGAAAGGGGGCTGAGGAATGCCTAGCTGACTTCCTGACAATGAGAGCTTTCGGACTGCAGAGGTCAGGAGCTGGTATCAATCTGTCCTTCCAATGAGCTAACTCATAACTGAACCAGCTTCTTACTAAGCCACCAAAACCAGAAGGGACATGAGCCTCGGGGCTAGGCTGATGTGTCTCCCCTTGAGCCCCTTCTTCACACCTGGCTCACCACCAGCCCCATCCCCAACCTGAGTCCCCAGTCTTTGCCCACACAAGCTTGTTGCCAGCTCTTACACAGATATCCATAGCCTGCTTCCTCTCTGGGCCCCAGCAAGATAAAAGGTTTACAAATGCATGATGGCTTACAGATAGTACATTAATGTGTTCAGGTTAATATGTACGACGATGATAGAATGTTTGCTATGTTTACGGGAGGGAGAGAAGTTCATGGACAGAGCAGCGGAATGCACAGGTTGCCATCATTTTGCCACCTCTGGTTGGACACAGCTGAGTACACGATGGAAAGGGCTCCAGTAGAAAGAACCTTCTCCATGATGTTCTAGATATTTATAGGAAAGGGGGCTGAGGAATGCCTAGCTGACTTCCTGACAATGAGAGCTTTCGGACTGCAGAGGTCAGGAGCTGGTATCAATCTGTCCTTCCAATGAGCTAACTCATAACTGAACCAGCTTCTTACTAAGCCACCAAAACCAGAAGGGACATGAGCCTCGGGGCTAGGCTGATGTGTCTCCCCTTGAGCCCCTTCTTCACACCTGCCTCACCACCAGCCCCATCCCCAACCTGAGTCCCCAGTCTTTGCCCTCACAAGCTTGTTGCCAGCTCTTACACAGATATCCATAGCCTGCTTCCTCTCTGGGCCCCAGCAAGATAAAAGGTTTACAAATGCATGATGGCTTACAGATAGTACATTAATGTGTTCGGGTTAATATGTACGACGATGATAGAATGTTTGCTATGTTTACGGGAGGGGCATTGCATCTAGAAAGCAGTAGAGAATTCGGTGCTGGAAAGGGCGCAGGGATCCAGACCACCAGGAGGAGCCCTTGAGCTGCTCTGGGCTTCCTTGGCTCTTAACTCACTTTCTCAGACTCTTCTCATCTCATCAAAGTACAACCGTCTTCTAATTCATTTTCCTGGGATCCTGCTCTCTAATGGAATCGTAGAGTCCCAGAATTTTAGGTAGACATAATCCTACTATAAAGTGGGAACATAAAGATCTCTGCCCTAGTATAGGAAAACCAGAGGGTGCTTCTTATAAGAGGTGGGGGTTTTGTTCTTTGTGTCTTAGGAGTCCATCCCTTCTTTTCAGGTCCCATCTCCTCGCTACAGTCCCCGTCCCCTTCATCCTTCTAAATATCAGCTCCACTCTCCATTGACTAATTGATTATCTTTGTGCCTTTGTTTTCTCATCAGCAAAATGGAATTATATTAGTACTTTTTTCAAAGTATTGTCCAGAGGATTGAGAGAATCTTATGGGAATGACTCAGCATGGTATTTGGTACTCAAGCAATGTTAGCTCCTATTTCTTTAAGCCTTTATATCTCTTATTCTTTAAGAAAGTCAATCCAAATCAACCCCTCAAGTAGTATTTAAGGGCAATGTATTTTACCCTTCTCAAATAATATGGCTGCATTTAAACTGAGAGGATGACAGTGGTTACCAGGATTGGAGAGGAGAGAAGGGAAGGGAAAACAGGGAGAGGTTGGCCAACAGGTACAAAATTACAATTAGATAGGGGGAATAAGTTCTGTTGTTTTATTGCACAGTAGGGTGACTATGGTTAACAGTTCAGTTTTGTATATTACACAATAGCTGGTAGAGAGGCTTTTGAATTTTTTCATCAAAAAAGGATGATAAAAGCATGAGGTAAGGGATACACTAACTACCCTGACCTGATCATTATGTAATATATATGTCAGGCGGGGTCATAGACCCTTCAAACCTGTTGTGCAGACTGGTCACAGACCCCTCATATGCCATGCAGACTGGGTCACAGACCCCTCATATTCAGGTTGCTAGGTAGGTGTAAAGCTATATGACTACGCCAGTTGTCGAGTAAGGCAAATCATAACTAAAGCCAAAATGTTTCATTATTTCAGTTATACTGAGTTTCCATTTATATTGTCAGGGCTAGGGCTCAGACCCTTCAAACCCATTGTACAGACTGGGTCACCAGACCCCTCACATGCCAGGCTTGGTCACCAGACCCCTCACACGCAGGACCATGCTAGGAAATTGGGAAAGATCCCTGGAGCGATTGGCAGATGTCACAAGCTCAGTCCTCATCAGTGGCAGCAGCAGCTTACAGGTCTGGTGGTGGTGGCGGCCTTGTGGAGGGTCCTGGGGGCCATGGCAGCAACAGCTTGCAGCAACAGCCTCTAGCAGCAGTAGCAGCCTCCCCATCGCCCCCCTGGGGGCATCCTGGGGGTAAGGGGAACTGTGGATCAGAGCCACTTGTCCTTTATACTTAAGTCAGATAATCCAGGAACACCTGGGAGCCCATGGACAACTACATCAGACAATAGGCAAGGAACACCTGGGCACATGCGCACAGTTAACATATTTACATCAAACAGCCTAGGTCATGATTGGAAAGATTCCAAACAGCTGAGGGAGACTGACCATTTTTAATTTTCCTTACAATGTATCAAAACATCAAATTAGGGCCAGCCCGGTGGCGCACTGCTACAGTGCGCCGCTTGGGAGCGTGGTGGCGCTCCCGCAGAGGGTTTGGATCCCACATACAGACCGGTTCACACTCACTGGCTGAGCGAGGTGTGGGAGCAACACCGAGGGTTGCGATCCCGTTGCCGGTCCCGGTCCGGTACGGGCGCGACACTGAGGGTTGTGATCCGTTGCCGGACACGAAAAAAGACAAAAAAAAGGAAAAAAAAAAAACATCAAATTATTCCCCATAAATATGTACAATTGCAATTTGTCAATTAAAATAAATAACATTTAATGATAAAATGTTCAAATTAGATTAAAAATTAAAAAGTAGTTGACTCAAAAATTAAAAGAAAAGAAGTAACATTTAAAAATTTATTCTAAAATGTAAAAGCAAATAAATAAACTGTAGAAGATGTTTTCATCCAATGAAGAATTGGAGAATTTTAAGCATCCTGACGGGTGGAGAAGGAAAGAGCGTTGGGGCATAGACCCCTGATATCAACTGAGGTAGGGGGATGCCTATTGCCCTAACATGTGCAGATAGAACTGGGCCTGTTGTCCAAATTCCTTAAAGCCTCAAGCTTGGAAAATGACAACCAGGACTGATTTTCACAGCTCTGTTATAAAAGGTGGTTGTGACAGATTATTTTATTTCTCCTTCTCATACCATATAGTCCTTTTTGTTTGTTTGTTTTGTTATTTTGCTTAAAAGAGTTAAAATATGACTTGGATAACTTAATTTGAATACCTAAATACTCAAGCTATTTAACAACAATAGTAATGTTTATTTTTTATGCTTTTATAGATTTTTTTCTCTGTCCAAATCAATTCCACTATTCGGCTAAACATTGACATCAGTCTTGTCAGACATTTATTACTAAGGTGTTTCTAGCTTTTCCAAAGGCTAATATTTTACCTTGTCTATTTCTCTAAATTCTACACAAACACCCAAAACCCTCCTAAGGCAAGCTCCATCCTTCACTGCCTTACAGTTTTGATTAGCAGGGCTATTTCCTAATGGAAAGCCAAAGTTATTACATGTTTTCTTTCCTGCTTTTTATCAAAAGCTCTTTTGGAGGAGTCGTTATTGCTTTTTAATTGTCTGCGTTTATTTTCTTCATCTTTCTTATTAAAGCAAAGTGGGCAGAAGGGGCAAGGGAAATATAGCTGTACCTCCGCAAACTCCAAAGTCATCCTTAATCATGTAATAATCTTCATCCGTTAGCCAGCTTCTCTTTTCCTTTGCTTCCGTCTTTTCTTGATCTATTCAGAAAAACCTTTCTAATTCTCATTTGCTCATATTAATACACCCTGCTCTCTGGCTGCCCTAACTTGAGTTGCATATTCTCATTTGATTCCCTCCTGTCCTCTTCCTTTCCAAGTCAGATTTTTCCTTGCACATAGGTTTTTAAGCCACCCTTTGTAAATCCACTTTGCAAAGAGCAACCAATCTCCAATCTTCTTTTCCAAAGCAATCGTAATCCACTATGCTTTAATTATAGTGTCTATTCAGATGTTCAAAATTCCATCCAGTTATAGATTTTAATACTTCTTCCCTCTGCACTATATTTATTAGATTGATTAATTCCCCAAATGTGCTTTTTTGAAGTTTAATACCCTAGGTCTTTGAAGCCACTGCTTGCTTAAGGAATTCAAGAAGATCATGATCACTGGTAACAAGGTGGCTGCCTTGGAATTAACTATATAATTCAGCTGTTCTTATTCCCAGTAGCTCTAGCACTATTCCACTGTTAGCTTGACTTGCCAGCATCTTAGTCATAACACTGTCCCCTCCCTATCCTTGAATACACTGTAATGGATATGGTTTTACCCACAATCCACGGAGATCTGCACCAGGGAAGTTTCACAGAAAGATAAATTAAGTAGGGATTGACTTTTTTATTATTGTTTACTCTCATTTTGCATGATTGGTAATAAATTGGGGTGACTCACATTATTGATACAGACCTTCATTTCCACATAAATGAAATGAGGAAGGAAGGCTAGATGGTTTCTAAGATACCTTCTAACTCTTGTAAATCCTATGCTTCTTCGATTCTAGTTTATTCTCCAAAATTGTGCAGTTGTATTTCTGGTACAATATTGTGAACTATGGAACACTTTATTTAAAAATAGATATTTTATTTTAGAAAAGGTGAGTAGTTAGACCCACTGCATTAGTCCATTTCCATTGCTTATAACAAAGTACATAAAACTGGGTGATTTATAAAGGAAAAGCAACATTTACTGCTTACAGTTTCTGAGGCTGGGAAGTACAAAGTCCATCTGGTGGTGGCAACATTGACCCAGGGGTCCCCCATTGCAAGATAGTGGAAGCAGAGAGAGCAAGAGAGAGAGAAAGACAGACCCTCCTCTTTTTTTAGGCCCTCAGAACCACACCCCTGACCACCATCGTTAATCCATTCACTACTGCATGATCCTACAGTCCAATCCCCTCTTCAAGGCTCCACCTTGCAGTTACCATAACAGTATTTCCCACCCTCTTAACAGTCACAGTGGGGGCCAAGTTTCTAGTACATAAAACTTGGAAGTCAATTTAAGCTTCATTGAGTTTGGGGGGATATAATTCAATTCACTACACCCACCTTATCTTTTTTTAAAAGCTTTGTTAGGGAAAAAATGACATACAATAATATATACACAAACTGTACAATTCAATAAGCCTTGTCATATGTATATACTCATGAACCTGTCCCCATAATCAAAATAACATTCATATCCATCACCCCTACTTTGGGATTAGTTGAGTGTCCCTTAAGGTTCCATATTCTCTACCGTGTTGTCTTTTTAGCTATAACTCTCTGCAGTGTTAACTTTAGTGGTGGCTCTAAGATTTATAATATGCATCTTTAATTTATCACAGTCTACCTTCAAGTGATATTATACCACTTCATATATAATACAAGAACCTAATAACCATGCAATTTCACTTCTCCTCTCCTGGCCTTTGTGATACCATTGTCATACATTTTGCTAATATATGTGTTATAAACTCCAGTGTACATTGTATTTGTTTTTTGTTTTTTGTTTTGTTTTGTTTTGTTTTAAATGGTCTTTTTTAAAAAATAGATTGAAATGATTGTTTAAAGTTTTATATTTACCCACATAGTTACCATATCCAGTGCTCTTCATTTATTTATTTAGATCCATATTTCTATCTGGTGTTATTTTCCTTGTGTCTGAAGGACTTCCTTTCTTATATTGTGGGTTTATTGGTGACAAGGTTTTTTTTAGTTTTTGTATATGTGTATCTGAAAAATGCTTATTTAATTTTAGCTTCTGAAACATATTTTCGCTGGGTATATAATTCTAAGTTGACAGTTGTTTTTCATCAATACTTTAGAGAGCCTCACTCTCTTTTCCTGCATTGTTTCTGATGAAAAAATCTATTATCATTCTAAACTTTGTTCCTCTAGTACAAAGTATCTTTCTTCTCTGGCTGCTTTTAAGTTTTTCTTTTTATTACTGGGTGTTAAACAATTTGATTATGATATATTTTGGTTTGGTTTTCTTCAAGTTTCTTGGGCATTTGTTGAGCCTTGAAATTGTGGATTTATAGTTTTCATCAATTTGGACAGTTTGGCCATTATGCCTTTAAATATTTTTTGTACCCTGTCCTCCAATCTTTGGGGTTGCCAATTAAATGTATCTTGAGCAACCTGAAGTGTACCACAGCTGATTGATGCTCTGTTCATTTTTTCCAAGTCTTTTTTTCTCTGTATGTTTCATTTTATATAGTTTCTGCTCTATGTTTTCATGTTCAACAACATCTTCTTCTGCATTGCTTATTCTGCTATTAATTCTTTTTTTTTTTTTTCCTTTTTGTCTTTTTTTTTCATGTCCGGCAACGGACCGCAACCCTCA
>NW_007732243.1:42829-43735 GCF_000696425.1 Galeopterus variegatus | reverse complement strand
GCTTCTTTGAATGCCTGATTTTTTTTTATTGGATGCCAGACATTGTGAATTTTATCTTACTGGGTGCTGAATATTTCTGTATTTCTATTAATACATTTTAGCTTCATTGTGCTTCGGCATTTATTTACTTGGAATCAGTTTGATCCTTTCTGGTCACGCTTTTAAGCTTTGCTAGGCAGGACCAGAGCAATGCTTAGTCTAGGAATAATTTCAACCCCCTACTGAGGTGGGACCCTTTTGAATACTCCCTGTGATGTTTCATGAATTATGAGATCTTCCACTCTGACAGGAACAGAAAATATTCCCTGTCTTGTGTGAGCTTTGGAGACTGTTCCTTCTATTTCTTTCAAGTGACTCTTTCCCCACCCTCAGGTAGTTTCCTCATAAGTATGCACTGATCAGTACTCAGATGAAGATGTGAGGGGGACTCTCTGAAGATCTCCAGAGTCCTCTTTCGGTGCAGCTCTCTCCTCAGAGCACTCTGCCCTGAAAACTCCAGCCACATTGCCCTCCCCATGATGCCATATGTGTCTCCTCAAATCAAGGAAACCACTAGGTTTTCCTTGTTCCCCTCTCTACGTCCTTGCCTGGAAGCTCTCCCTGGGCAGCAAGTGGGGGCAATCATAGGGCTCACATCACTTGAGTTTTTAATCTCTCAGGGATCGCTGTCCTTTTTCTGATGTCTGAAGTAAACCATTAAACATAAACCATTGTTTCATATAAGTGGTCCAATTTTTCAGTTGTTTTGTGAGAGAGGGTAAATCCAATTTTTTACTCCATTTGGCCAGAAGCAGAAGTCATCCACCTTGACCTGAACTGCTATAAAACTCTCATTTGGATGTGTTTTCCTCTGAGTATTTAATGACCATTTAAATTCCAACACAACTTCAAGTCATTCTCAACAAT
>NW_007732243.1:18668-42630 GCF_000696425.1 Galeopterus variegatus | reverse complement strand
CCAATTTTTTACTCCATTTGGCCAGAAGCAGAAGTCATCCACCTTGACCTGAACTGCTATAAAACTCTCATTTGGATGTGTTTTCCTCTGAGTATTTAATGACCATTTAAATTCCAACACAACTTCAAGTCATTCTCAACAATCTTTCTTAGCTCTGTGTGTAAAAATATATTTACATTTACTGTTACATTGATTTTTTTTTTCCTTCAGTAAGCAGTTTCCTTTAAACATCAAGAATGCTTATTGCTTTTCTGTTCTACCTTGGTTTCCACTATTTTTAAATTGAACAGCTACAGAGATCTAAGTAGAATCAAGCTCATCAATTTTGGCTTAGTTTCAGTATCAAGAATCCAGAAACAAAGGCTCAGTCATTTTGATGGCCTCATTCTGAATCCATTTTTTATGTTTTATATTTACACATTTGATGATGACTTCCAAGGAAAGGGAGAGCTTTTCTTCTAGGAAAAAACAATTGGCCTTGAGGGTAACAGAAAAACCCCCTCTGCTAATTGTTCACTGTTTCCAAAGTATAAACTGGCCTTCATATCTCATCAATGCCAATTCTGAATTGTAATTATTTGTGCAAAATTTTTCTCATTTTTTTAGCTCCCTTCTATTCATTACTTATCTTCCTATTCCATCTAATATTTAATGGTTGAATTTAACATACACACGTGTGTGCACACATGCTCTGTATTAGCCCATTTCTGTTGCTTACATGAAACTGCATAATTTATAAAGAAGTGAAATTTATTTCTTACAGTTTTGGAGGCTGAGAAGTCCACAGTCCAGGTGGTGCATCTGTTGGGGGCCTTCTTCTGGGTGGGAACTCTCTACAGGGTACCTTGGGGACACAGGGTATCACATGACAAGAATGACAAGATCAAGAGAGCTCACCTTCTCACTCTCTTTATAAAGCCCTCAGAACCATGCCCGTGGCGGGGCCTTCTTCTGGGTGGGAACTCTCTACAGGGTACCTTGGGGACACAGGGTATCACATGACAAGAATGGCAAGATCAAGAGAGCTCACCTTCTCACTCTCTTTATAAAGCCCTCAGAACCATGCCCGTGGCAACCCCTTAAACCATCAACACATTACTCCATGAATGGATCAATCTGTTCACGAGGTCATGGTCCTCACCATCCAATCACCTCTGAAATGCCTCACCTTCCACTACTGTATTGGGGGTTAAATTCTAATATGAGCTCGGGGGACATTCAAACCAGAGCACACCCCTATCTGTGCATGCCAAGAACAGACTATTTCTCAATCTATTTTTTCATGTGCTGTAATAAAAAGACCTTGATGCTACAAAATAAATGATACCAGAACTGAGGGCCTGGGAGAACCCATTCAATTGAAAGCCTGTTAACAGACAGTAATGCACACTGTGCCCTGGGGAAAAAGGTGCTATAAAAACCCATAATTTTGTTGCCACAGTTAGACCAGCTCTATAGCACACAATAGAGCCGGAGACATTTATTTTTATCTAGTTCCTGTGATTTCATCACGTCCCCTTGATTTTATATCAGGTGACAGAATAAAAAGTTTTCTGTCCCAACTCCTATCTTCCCAGTGGGCCCATCCTCCATGCTGACATGCACTGTTTCCTGTCCTCCCAGCAGTAGGGAAGTATCCAAACACTGTGGATGAAGCCCATGCCGGCAGCCTGTCATGAGCCCGAGGCCCCAGCTCATCATCCGGGAACAGAGAGAACAAAGCTGCCGGCTTATTCCCAGGCTCAACACACACTCCCTGTGCGTTGTCGGGGCAATTAAGATCAGTCAGACTCTTTCTGAGCTCAAACTACTCAGAGCCATGGAAGGGTGACCCTGGGCCACTGAGGGCCCACTTCTCCCACTCAGGCCCATCCAGATAAGCAAATGAGCAACTGGCAGGCCTCGCATTTTCTCAAAAGTCATTTTCTGTCTGTAAGTTTGGATTCTTACAAACTAACACAGCCAATCTTACAAGGCAGGCCTTCCCGACAATGTTTCCACAGGCGAATAACCAGTGCCATCTCTGTCTTATCCATAGGAAAGTGCAGAGTGTTGGAAAAATGCCTATGACCTTCTGGAACAAGACAACTTCTTTCGGTTCTTCTTCAAATTAATAACAAATTTTCTCCACTCAATAAAACATACCTTACATTTGAGTAACTTTTTATATTCACTTATTTAACACATAGGTATCAGGCCCCTGTTAGGAAGTAGGCATGCAGAAGTGAACAGGGCAGACATGGCCCAGACTTCACAGGGCTCACGGTTGGTTGAATGATTCAGACAAGACAAGCACTTGCAGTAGTGGTTAGGGACTATATGATAGGAGAGGCACAGGATGCAAACACAGGAGAGGGACACCATATCCAGAAAGGTCAGAAAAGAACTCCCTGTGGAAGTTGTGACTAAGTTGAAACCTACAAGACAAGGGAGAACAGGCTAAGGGGAGTGCGGTGGGAGAGACGGGAGGACAAGAGTACTTCAGGCAGAGGGACCATCAGGGAACAAGTCTGGAGCCCAGTGTGGGCTTCGAGGGGGGATGGCATGACGAGAGGGGAAGCCTGAGGGTCACAGGGCCAGATCCAACACGTGTCATCCAAGCAAGGAGTTTGAGTTTTCACCTGATGACAGCAGGGTACCACTGAAAGGTTTTAAGTGTGGCCCAACAGGATTAGATTCACATTTTTGAAAAGATCACTCAGTTCGGGGAGCCGGGAGGGAGGTGGAGATAAGGAAAATAATTAGGAAACTGTTGTTGCCTAGTCAGCGTGACTCTGGTCTGAATCAAGGGAGTGATAGCGGAGTTTTGGAAAAGTAGACAGACTTTAGAAATATGTATGAGGTAGAAGCAACAAGAGCGACTGATTAACCGAGGGCCGAGGTGCAGGAGGAAGAAGTAGGGGTTAAGCAAAGTGCTTTGATCAAGGGATGTTGGTGGCATGGACTAGGACAGGAAGCATAAGAGAAGACAGGGATCCACTTTGGGTGCTAAATTTTTCCATCATTGACTTGGTTAAGGTGCCAGTGGGAAGTGAGGGAGGTGGAGAGGCCAGACTGGTCCCCTAGCACACCTGTGCCCATCGTCACTTGGGAGGCAGTGGGTGCCAAGGAGGATATTGTAAAACAGAAGCAGAGGCATGGCACGAAAGGGGATGTTCCTCAAGAATTAACAGGAAGTTCATGACTAAGTCCCCAATTTCTGGTCCAAAGCTCCACCCATCTGACCTGGCATCCTTTATGGGGGAATCTCATAAACAGATTTTTGCATTAAATTCTGGGTAGTGGTTTGGCGTAGGTCCAGAGGCCCCCAAGCTAGAAACATATTTTAAATAAGTCAAATAGATCAGTAAATCATGTGCAAGTACAGGGGCTGCTGAGGCCAGCTTGATAGCTTCAGGCTTGATATGAGCCAACTACTCCCCTTGCGCATGAAGATGGGGACAGCTGAGGGCTGGTCCCACAAGCCCCTGGAGGCTGCATTCGACCCACTGGCCACCTCCCTGTGTCCCTGGCCTCCTCGTGCTGAGGATGCAGAGCATCTAGTCCTTTGAATTCCTCCTCCTGTTACAGGGCTGACTCGTCCTCTAGATGAGATTCTTCTCCTCTGACCCCTCGACCATTTCTCTTGCCACCTATGTGCCATGCAAATTAGCAGAGATCTGCTTCCTGGATAATCTGACATGTGCTGTGCCTCCTCCAAGCCCCCAGTCCTGGCTGAGGGCAGCTAACAGGTCCTCTAGGACACTGAAATAATCCTCTGTCCTCCAAACCTGCAAATGAGGAATAATAGGGCTGTGATTTTGTTAAAGAGTTCTCATTCCACATAAGCATGTCAGACTATAAAATCAATGCTTTTTTGCATAGATCTGGAAATGTAAATAGAGACAGAAAAATGATTATGTCAGTGAAATGCCCCACAAGGACCCCAAAGGACCTAATTATGAATGGATATTAAATATTTAATCTCATCTTTAACCCTTGAGGCAAAGGACCAGAATGGGCCTGACTCACTCCACTGGCAAAACTCCACAAGGTTTTCCCACATTAATCTCTCTCTCTCATGGATAGTTTAGCCTCATTATCAAAATATGCCCCCTTTCCTCCCCACTTGTGAAAACAGACTGGCTCCTACCCCCACCCACAGCTTCCTTTGGCTGCACCTCCTTCCCAGTGGATCTTTTCTTCTCAGTTTTAAATATCAGTGGTTTTATATTAGCTCCCATTTTGATTAAATGAATAAAACAATGATAATGACCACTAGCATCTATCGAATGCCCACTACGTTTCAGGCCCTGGTGGATGCTTTCGGAACTTAATGAATGTTATCTTATGTAAACTTCATAAAACCCTGTGAGGTAGGTTTTATTATTCCTATTTCATAGATAGAAAACTGAGGCTCCAAGAGAAAAATTGGCTCAAATCATATTGTGCATAATTGGAAAAGCTGGGATTCAAACCCGGGTCTTTTTGACTCCAAAGTCCATGCTCATCCACTGTGCTATAATGGCTCCTTTTTTTTTTTTTAAATAATTAATTAAAATGCACTCTAAAACTCAATGCAATCCTGACATCTATTTTAAGCATCAGTCATGCTGGCTTAACTTCAGCTCTCCCCAAGGTTACATGGCTACTGCAAGGCAAACTAGGCCATTTCCAAAATGCAAAGAAGAGGAAGAAAATATGCTGAGAACCGTGTAGGTGCCAGGGGCCATTAAGCATTTCGTCCTATTGACTCTCCACAACTGCCATAAATGGGAGGTATCATTACATTAATTTTTCCAATCAGGAGTTTTAGGTAACAACTGTAGCAATTGCCACAGACCAAGTGAGTTATAGCATGAAGTTGATCCGCATCACTCTGACTTCCAAGCCCAAGAATTTTCTTTCTCCTAATCCCAATTGTCACCACACATAGAAATCAGACACACTTCCCTGTTCACTTATTTCTCTGAAATGCCCGACATGAAGGTCAGCAACATGTTACCAGGTAATACCTTCCAGCAAATGATATGTTCCTATCATACTAACCCTCCCTCAGATTAAAAAAAAAAAGGAAAAAGAAAAAAAAACTAAAGTCTCTGAAGAATGAAAAACGAAAGCAGACAGATTCTGGAGTGGTGTCAAGACTTTGAAAAAGAAAATTACATGGAGTGAGTTTCCCATTTTTACAACTTTAAGAATGAGCCAGAATTTTATAGGGTGGTTTAAGCTCAAATAGACAAAAGCACAGAACAAAAAATATAGTCTTTCTGGCTGAAAAACCAAAGGACAGAGTCTGGTGCAACTATAGCCACTAAAAAAAAGAATACTAGAAAGAAAAAAGAGAAAACCAGATAGATGGAGCCCTAAATTCTGTGTATAAACTCTAACCCACCCATATCTCTGGCTCACTCTTGAACTATGCAGTGCCAGAGAGATGCAAAAGCAGTTTAGGATAAAAGAACTACACTGATATTTGAGCTGTTGGCCGAGAGACAGGATTCCCAATTTAAATACCACCAAATTAACTGTTTGGTAAAACAAAAAGACAAAATTCTTCAGGGGTATATAACTGAATCTGGAGTCTCCACAGTGAAACAGGCACAATGTGGCAGATAAAGTGAAAGTATTTGACATTCAAAGAACCATGAAAATTTGAATAACAAAGAGAACAGATCATTGACAGAGACTAGCAAGTTGGCCCAGATGTTGGAATTAACAGAGAAGAATTTTAAAGCAGTTATTATAACTATGCACTTTCATATAAAGTAAAATATACTCACAATGAATAGAAAGTAGGAAATCTCAGCAGGGAAACTACTTTTTAAAACTAGAAATTCTAGAAAGGCAGAATATAATATCTGAAATTAAAAATTTACAGGATGGGCTTCACAGCAGACTAGAGATGACAAAGGAAAGATTCTAGGAACTTGAAGATAGATAAATAGAAATTATCCAGTCTGAAGATTGAGAGAAAAGAGTGATTAACAAATGCACAGGACCTTAGAGTTGGGGAACAATGTCAAAATATCCAACATATGCATAATTGGAGTTCTAGAATAAGAGGAGAGAGAGAATGGGGCAGCAAAAATATTTGAAGAAATAACAACCAAAATTTTTCCAAATTTCATGATAAATACAAATTTACAGATTCAAAAATCTCAGGAAACCCAAGTAAGATAAATATAAAGACAACCATGACTAGGCTTATCATAATCCAACTGCTTAAAGAGAGAGAGAAAGAGACAGAGAGAAAAAAAATTTTTGCAAGCAGAAAAAAACAACACATTATATACAGGGGGACAAAAATTTAAAATTACTAAAGACTTTTTGTTGGAAACCTCACAAATCAAAAAATAATGGAACACCTTTAAAGGGCTAGAAGAAAAACTGTTAACTATGAATTCTATATCCACTAAAGTTATTCTTCAAGAATGAGGCAAAATTAAGGCATTTTCAAATTTTTTTTTTAATGAGAATTCATTACCAGCAATTTTCACTACAATTAATAAACTCTCCTCAGGCTGAAAGTGACACCAGATGGAAACTCAGATTCTTAGGAAGGAATAAAGAACATTGCAAATAGCAAATATCTGAGTAAATATAAAATATCATTTTTTTCTTTTAATTTTTGTGACATGACTATTTAGAGAAAAATTATAACATTTATAGGATTTATGTAGATTTCATACTTCTGACAACTGTAGCTTAAAAGGCCTGGTTTGAGTTGGGAGAGATAAATGGACACATGTAGTTGTATGGTTTCTACATTTTACATGAAGTAGTATAATATTAACTCCTAGTTTATTGTGAAAAGTTGAGAATGTATATTGTAGTCCTTAGGACAACCACTAAAAATGCAAAAACTAATGTAACTTAATAGATAAAGGAGAATTCTAAAAATTATTTAATCTAAAAGAAGGCAGGAAAGCAAAAACAAAGGAACAAAAAACAAAGTGTGCAAAGAAATGATAAAATGGTAGACCAAAATCCAAACATATCAATAATTACATTAAATGTTAGTGGACTAAAAATTCAATAAAAGTCAGAGATTATAAGAATGATCTTATAATGATCTATAATGATCACTCAACTACATGCTGCCTATAAGAGATTCACTTTAAATATAAATAGATAGGTCAAAAGTAAATGTATGGGAAAACATATACTAGGCAAACAGTAAAGGTGACCAGAGTGGCTATTTTAATAACAGATAAAATAGACTTCAAAACTGAAAGTAACATTAAGATAAAGAAGGACATTTCAAAATAATACATGGATCAACTCATCCAGAAGACAGATACTAAAGTGGCATGGGCCTAATCTCAAAGCTACACAACACATAAATCAAACATTTATAGAATCACAAGGGAAATAGACAATTCCACAATCATGGTAGGAGATTTTAACACCCATCTCTCAACAATTAAAAGAACTCTTAGACAAAAATATCGGTAAAGTCATAGATGATCTGAACCACACTTTAAACATCCACTTTCAAGGGTGTATGTGAGTTCATCAAGATGAACCATATGCTGGGTCATAAAAATTTCAATAAATTTAAAAGGACGGAAAAGTCCTTTAAAATACTCAACACTCTGTGAAAACTAAAATGAGATCAGATGACTTTGTTTTTTTCTCTGCTATATCTCTGGATCAGTCAGGGTTTGCCAGAAAAAAAATATATATGTGTATATATATATATATATAAAATATTATATACATCTTATATATATGTAAGAGATTTATTTAAAGGAATTAACATATGCAATTGTGAGGACTAGTAAATTGGAAATCTGTGGGGCAGGCCACAGGAAGATAAGTCAGGTAGGGGGGCCGGCCCGGTGGCGCACTGGAGAGTGCGCCGCTTGGGAGTGCGGTGGCGCTCCCACCAAGGGTTCGGATCCCATGTGGAGACCGGTTCCCACTCACTGGCTGAGCGCGGTGCGGGTGCAACACCGAGGGTTGCGATCCCATTGCCGGTCCCCGGTATGGGCGCTACACCAAGGGTTGCAATCTGTTACCAGTCAGTAAAAAAGACAAAAAGGAAAAAAAAAAAAGAAAAGAAAAGTCAGGTAGGAGTCAATGCTGTAGTCTTGGAGCAGAATTTCTTCTTCTCCAGGAAACCTCAGTTTCTACTCTTATGGTTTTCAACTAATTAGATAAGGCCCACCCACATTATCAAGTGTAATCTCCATTACTCAAGGTAAACCGGTTGTAGATGTTAACCACATCTACAGAATACTTTCACAGGAACACCTAGGTTAGTTGTTCATTAAATAATTGGATACCATAGCCTAGCCAAGTTGATACATGAAATTAATTAATCACAATCTTCAAATCCAAATAATGGTAACTGACACTTAGAAGTTTTCAATAAATATTTTTTGAATGGTTATTGAATAGATAATTATGAGATCACAAGCTCCAAATCTGAAAGTATATAATAATCTTTGAGATTATCTAGGCCAGAATTCTCTAGCTTCAGAGCTTCTTCATGCTGCATACCCCACAGCGTCTCTGTCTAAGGCTGGGATAGAATCCAGGAAATAGTTTTTATCAGGCATGCTTGGGCCACCCCATATGGATGTGCAAGTTATTCAGTGCACAACTGAATCCCACTGTCCTTCAAGTTCCCCAGGTGATTCTGGTGCAGGTAGTCCACAGATCATAACCTAAACAACTTTGAGGCCATTAATTCAGCAAATACAATAATCCTTCCTCTGACATTCTAGACAGCAGCTCTCTAGCATCTCAAAGGACTAGATGCTCACTACCTACTCAAGCAGCCTACTTTGTCTTTAGCCAACTGACTGCTAAAATGTTCTTTCTTATATTGGGTCCAAAAAGGACTTTCTGGAATTTCCAGCAATTGATACCAGCTTTCTTTTGTACAGCTCAAAGTATTTCAGGGTGTATGGCCTGAGCTACAAATGATTGACAGGGTACCTTAGGTTCAGGTGATGGTTCAGAAGACTTGGTTCACATTAACTGCTCTCGCTCACCTGTGAGAGAGCCTAATGTAATCCAGCTATATTGCTGAGTGTGCAAGGAGGTAGGATTATCTGGGAAGAGCCCTCAAAGGCACTGACTGACTAGGAGAGCATTAGGAATACCTTATAGAGTCCATGGTGGGACAGTGAGCCCTGGAACCCACCAAGAAGGTAGGTTGCTATGACAAATATCCAGTTCTGCTTATTAAAGGGTAGATTCCCGGACCCAACACAAGTTCTAAATGATAAATACAGAATAAGGAACTAGAACAAAGTTGCTTAGAACGGCTGGAAACAGCAAAAGAAATGTGGATGAAGACAGTACTGGAGCTTTTATACTTTAGCTGACACAGCTGGAATATGGGGTACTTTAATACTCATTCATTTAGTAATTCACTAATTCATTCATCAACTAAACATTGATTACATGCTTATTGTGTACCAGGCACTGTACTATGTGCTGAGAAATAAGTGATAAACAAAACTAAAATGGTTTCTGCTCTTATGAAATTAAAGTCTACTGGGGGTGACATAGTAAACTAGTAAACAAAGAAAAATATAAGAAGTCTTACAAAACAATCAGCATGTAACAAAAGAAATGAATAAGGTGTGTTTGCAGAAATAGAAAAAACAGTACTAACATTCATATGGAACAACACAAGGCCCCGAACAGCCAAAGCAATCCTGAGCAAAAAAAAAAAAAAAAAAAAAAAAAAAAAAAAAAAAAAAAAAAAAAAATAAAGCCAGAGGCATAACACTACCTAACTTCAAATTATACTGCAGAGCTGTAGTAACCAAAACAGCATGCTACTGGCATAAAAATAGACACTCAGACCAATGGTACAGAATAGAGAACCCAGAAATCGACCCACAAACTTATAGCCAACTGACCTTTGACAAAGGCACTGAGAACATATATTGGGGAAAAGACTCTTCAATAAATGGTGCTGGAGAAACTGGACATCCATATGTAGAAGAATGAAACTAGACCCATACCTCTTGACATATACCAAAATCAATTCAAAATGGATTAATGACTTAAATATAAGACCTGAAACTATAAAACTCCAAAAAGAAAACATAGGAGAAATACTTCAGGAAGTAGGAGTGGGAGAAGACTTTATGAATATGACCCGCAAAGCACAGGTAACAAAAGGAAAAATAAACAACTGGGATTATATCAGACTAAAAAGCTTCTGCACAGCAAAAGAAACAATTAACATAGCAAAAAGACAACCTATAGAGTGGGAGAAAATATTTGCAAACTGAGCATCTGACAAAAGGTTAATACCCAGAATATACCAGGAACTCAAACAACTTAACCGTAAAAATACAAATAACCCAATCAAAAAATGGACAAAGGAGCTGAATAGCCATTTCTCAAACAAATATATACAAATGGCCCACAGACACATGAAAAATGCTCAGCATTACTCAGCATCAGGGAAATGCAAATCAAAACCACACTGAGATATCATCTCACCCCAGTTAGACTGGCTATTATCAAAAAGACTGAGAATAATAGATGCTGACAAGGATGCAGAGGAAGGGGAACCCTCCTACACTGTTGGTGGGACTGTAAATTGGTGCAGCCATTATGAAGAATGGTATGTAGTTTCCTCAAACAACTACAGATAGAACTGCCATACGATACAGCAATTCCACTGCTGGCTGTATACCCAAAGGAATGGAAATCATCATGTTGAAGGTATACTTGCACTCCTATGTTTATCATAGCTCTATTGACAATAGCCAAGAGCTGGAATCAACCTAAATGTACATCATCAGACAACTGGTTAAGGAAAATGTGGTATATATACACAATGGAATACCATTCTGCTATAAAAAAGAATGAAACCCTGCCATTTGCAGCAACATGGATGATCTTAGAGAAAATCATGTTAAGTGAAATAAGCCAGGCACAGAAAGAGAAATATTGCATATCATCACTCATAAGTAGGAGCTAAAAAATAAACAAAGAAAGAGAGAAAGATACAACCACCACAATAATACATTGAACTTTCAAAAGGAGAGAACAGAACTGAGGTTACCAGAGGTGGCAAAGGGGGCAGGGGATGAGGGTAAGAGAAGAATTGGTGAAGGGCCATGAAAACATTTACATTGCATAATGTTGAACACACTAATTATCCTGATTTGAGCATCACATATTGCACAAAGGTATTGATATTCAACTCTGTACCCCACAGATATATACAATCAACTATGTTACAATTTTGAAAAATTGAAAGTAAATAAATAAGAAGGTGTGTTTGTATAGAGAATAATAAAGCAGGCCTTAGGGTTCAGGGGAGGCTTTTCTAAGAGAATAGAGTTATAGGATCTGAGGATGAACGGAAATCTGAGTGCTCTAGGCACAGCCATAGGGAAAAACATGTGCAAAGGCTCAGAGCCAGGAAATAAGGTCACATACACGAGGATCTGAAAGGAAGTCAGTGTAGTGGGAGCATGAGTCAAGTGTGGCTGTGGTTCGAGATGAGGTTGCAGAGATAAACAAGAATCTGCTCCCATGGCAAATATTTGCACGGGAAATCATTAAAGGCCAAAAAGCGGAAAGTGGCATAATTTAATTCATGTTTGAAGGGATTACTCTGGCCACATTGGAAGGGGGCAAGATTGGAAGCAGATCACTTAATAGGCAATGGCCCAAATGACAAATATTGTGGTGGTAAGAACTAGGGTAGTTGGGGGAAGGATTTGAGAAAAGCAGATGGATTCAAAACGTACTCAGGAATTAGACTGAGTATATTCCGTGAGGGAAGGAGCCATGTGCGTTTTGCTTAGCAGTGTATCTTCAGTTCCTAGCACAGTGTCTGGTATCTAAATATGGATGCAGACAATCCTTATTACTCAAGATTTCATATTTGTGAATTTACTTACTTGCTAAAATTTATCTGTAATTTCAAAGTCGATGCTTGTGACACTCTCGCCAGCATTTGTGGACATGCACATGCGCAGACAGATGAAAAACGTGAGTCCTGGACATTTCTTGCTGAGCTGGAGCAAGGCCATGATCTGCCTTTCTGTTCCAGGTCTCAATACTGTAAATAAGTGCCCTTTTCACGGTCTATTTTGTGCCGTGTTTTTCACATTTTTGTGCTTTTTGTTGGTGCTTTTGCTGTTTAATATAGCCCCCACAGTGAGATATCACCTCACCGCAGTTAGAAAGGCTATTACCAACAAGACACACAATAACAAATGCTGGCCAGGATGCAGAGAAAAAGGAACTCTCCTACAGCCACTGTGAGAAACAGTACGGAGGTTCCTCAGAGAACTAAAAATAGATCTACCTTATGACCCAGCTATCCCACTACTGGGTATTTACCCAAAGAAAATGAAATCAATATATCAAAAAGATACCAGCACTCCCATGTTCATCGCAGCACTATTCACAATAGCCAAGAGATGGAATCAACCTAAATGCCCTTCAATGGAGGAATGGATTTTTAAAATTGTGCTATTCAGCTATGAAAAGAAATGATATCTTATTATATACAGAAACATGGATGGAACTAGAAACCATCATGTTAAGTGAAGTAAAATATCTTATGATCTCACCTATATGTGGAATCTAAAAAAAAATGGTTCTCATAGAAGTAGAGAGTAGAATAGTGGTTACCAGAGGCCAGGAGAGAAGGGGGTTGAGGGGAGGAGACGTGGTGGGCTAACAAATACAAAGCTCTGCTATCTGCCCTAAGTGAATCATTGTGCAGTGCATGTATGGATTGAAACAACACACTGTACCCCACACATATGTAAAAGTAAATGCTAAAATGTAAAAAAAAAAAAATTAATAAAAATAAATAAAATAAAGAAAAATAAAATGGCACCCACACATAGTGCTAAAGTGCTGCCTGGTGTTCCTAAGCGCAAGAAGGCTGTGATGTGCCTCACAGAGGAAACACGTGTGTTAGATAAGCTTCACTCGGGTAGGAGTTATAGTGCAGTTGGCTGTGAGTTCAATGTTAATGAATCGACAATATATATTAAAGAAGATGTCTTTAAACAAAACATACATAAAATGTATTGATCAGTTGATGAAAATGTTGTGATCAGAGGCTTGCAGGAACCTAACCCAGTATTTTTCCTAAAGCAATGGTTCAATATTTGCTAAACTGGTGTCCACAGTGACTTTATAAAACATAATTGCCACAAATAATGAGAATTAACTACAACTGCTAATTGAACAAATGAAGGAATGAATGTGATGGGTGTGACGGGATTTGTTAATGAATTGAGGGATTTAGATTTTAACTGTATTGGCATTGACATCATATATGGAGATAGGATATTCTGGGAAAGGAATAGGTTTGGGAGGAAACTGGAAAATGCTATTTTCTTTTGAGATGACTGTGAGATATCTGAGTAGAGATGTCAAGGAGCCAGTTGGATATATGAATCCGAATCTCAAAGGAGAGTTCTGGACTGAAGACATAAATTAGTAAGTCATCAGCATATAGATAGCACTTGAAGACTCAGGTAGAGAGGACATTGCCTAGGAAATAAGTATACGGAGAGAAGAGAGGAGAGCCCAGAACTGAGCCCTGGGACACACCTACACTCAGAGAGCCAGGGAAGGAGACTGTAGGGAGCTGCTTGTGGGGAAGAGGACAACCAGGAAATGTATGGAGCCATGGAAGCCAAGACAGGACCATGCTGAGAAGAATGCTGGTCAGCCCTAGAGAATGGGGCCAGGAGACTAATGAGGATGAAGGCTGAAAGTTGCCCTTGGATGGTGCAATGAGGTTGCCAATAACCTTGAGCCATCTTCAGGGCATGGAAGAGATGAAAAAACAAAAACAGCACAATTTGACAACTTTTAGAAGAAGTTTTATGTTGAAGGGTAGCAGAGAATTAAGACATTGGTAGAAAGGCGAAAAGGGGTCAAGAGAGGGTTTTCTTTTGATTTGATTTGAACTTGGAAAATATTACAACATGTGTTCAAACTGTTAGGAATGATGCAGGAAGAAAGGGAAAGATTGATGATGCTCAAGAGAGGAGAAAACTGGAGACCTTATGGTGGTAGAAAGAATGGGATCGGGCCCATTTGGAGGAACGAGTCTTTGTTACGAGGAGAGACCACCGCACTTGCCCCCGTGTGTGCGAGTGTACATGCACACACACACATGCACATGCATGTCTATACCTCTGTAATTGATGTCATCAGCTAAGTGTAAGAGAGTCTTTGTTACGAGGAGAGACCACCGCACTTGCCCCCATGTGTGCGAGTGTACATGCACACACACATGCACATGCATGTCTATACCTCTGTAATTGATGTCATCAGCTAAGTGTAAGATGTTCCACGTATTCTTTTTTGTTTTATTAACCTATCCAGTGTGTCTGAATTTTCATGTATTCTTATTACCTTCTTGATCTTAACCAAAGTGCCAATAGGTACAGATAATTTTGAATCTTGCTTCTAGTCTCCCTAAGTTTGCATCTTTCTTTTTTTTCCATGTTTCAGTCTTCAGACCTTTGCACTTAATTTTCTATGAAGTTGCCCTTCTAGAGTTCTTCTAAGTCCCTTTCTGGCTGTCAGCTCTTTCTATAGAGACTTATCTTCTGTTCCCTTCTCCTGGCTTGTAAAGATCTGAGTCATGTCTTTTTTTCCACCAGAGGTACTGCCTGAAGCCTAAAAGGCTAATCCGGGACAGCTCCATCCCTCCTGCCTCCTGCACCTAATAGGCAAAGTCCTCTGAAGCATTCACTGCCCACAGGAAGTGCAGGCTCAGTGTATAGGAAAGGCTATGGTTTCATTAGAAACTTCATTTCTGGCAGTTTTATGCTCCTCTATTTTCATCAACATCCCTAATTCATTTGAGTCATGACTGTTCTAGCAGTTTTAAATTTTACATAGCCTAAGGATATTCACTTCTCTCTTAATCTACTACACACCAGATTAGACCCATAGACTTAGTATATGTTCTGCTAGACACTTCAAACACATCATTTCGTTTATTCCTCATAACATCCTGTAAAGTAGGTATCATCATTCCCATCTTATGGGTTAGGAAACTTGAGACTCAGGGGTCACACAGCTCACAAATGGAGAAGCCCTGATTTGGACTCATGTCAAACTCCAAAGCCTAAAGCCTTCCCATTTTCACCAGGCTGTGAAGTGGGCCAGCAGTGCTCCCTCGGCACGTCCTTTCAGCTGCCACTTCGTTCCATGGATGTTCCAGCTCTCCAAATCTTCAGAGACTGCCTTGAGAAAAATACCCATTCAAATCAACTCATGTCCCCACTGCCTGACCCAGTAAACAACTGCTGGTGGCCCCTTGGAAGGCCATGATTGTGGGCCCACTTTCTGAGAAGCCACCACACACTGCAATATTAACCAACCTGTTCAATCTGAGTAATAGAAATAAAAGGAGGGTGGAAATTGTTTTTAGTAGCTGGCAAATTCTTAGGCAGGTTGTGGAAACTGATGTCATAGAAAAGGCCCAGTCTGTATAAAGGTGAGCGATAAATAATGAGCTTCCGAGCAAGGAATAAATGACATAACAATAATTGGAAAGGGGGCCATTGTGGGTCAGAACACACCCCCTCACATGTGCATGGGGGTGGAGGGGAGAGATGTCCTTCTGCTCTTGCTGTGGGGCAGAGACCAACAGTAAGCAAGAGACACCAAGAAAGAGCTTTATGCAAGGGAGAGGCAGGGGAAAGCTCTAGAGTAAGAAACACATGCTGAGAGTGAACTGGGTGCTCAGGAGGCATCAGGGCTTGCTGGTGGTAAGTGTAAGTCGAGAATTGGGGGATGACAAGGGTTTCTTTGAAACAAGATAAAGGAAATACAGAAGTAGACTAAGAAGTGATTGATAACAAAGATTAGAGGAGGTACCAATCTTATTCTAACTGATATATATGTGTGTGTGTGTGTATATATATATATATATATATATTTTTTTTTTTTTTTTTTAAACCAGAAGTGCAGAGTTAGGTTGCTATGGATCAATTTACCCTTTATGCCATTTTAATAAAGAGGGCTCTGATTTTTTTTTTTTTTTTTTAAACCAGAAGTGCAGAGTTAGGTTGCTATGGATCAATTTACCCTTTATGCCATTTTAATAAAGAGGGCTCTGATTTTTTTTTTTTTTTTTTAAACCAGAAGTGCAGAGTTAGGTTGCTATGGATCAATTTACACTTTATGCCATTTTAATAAAGAGGGCTCTGATTTTTTTTTTTTTTTTGAAAAGCAGATGTGATTTGATTATGTGCTAATCTCTGCCCAATTAATGGTGTTAACTCAGACTGTCTCCAAACTGCATCCCAAACAACTGATTAAAAGGGTAGAATTTAGTCAAATACATTTTTGGCATTAGGTGTATGTGTCCGGGACATATCTAGAAACACCCAATTTCACAACTGTTTGTGACATTCAAACAACCTTGTGTGTAAGCACAGGCCCAAAACAATGACAGCCAGATTTTCAGATCTAGCTTCTCACAGACCTTTCTTCCTCCACGGAGGCAGGAGAGGATTTGGTAGTGAGGTTTGTCTAATTAATGACAAAAAAATGTGGGAATAAAAACTCACACCTTGACCCAAGTGCTTCATCACCCTTTCAAACCAGTTTTCTGAACAAAGTGTTCTGTAATGTGCAGGTGCACAAGGCAGAGGCGGTGAGAGAGAACAACCTAACACTCACTAAACCACGGGGTGTGTGCGCACTGTACATGAACGCACACACATGGGACACACTCACACTGCACAGGCACGTGCATGCACAGAGAGTACACAGTGTCCCAGGGCACACCTGTGCTATTGCAGAAGAGGACAAATCTAACCCCAGGGAATGAAAGGTTTAAAATTAAGTTTCTTGATACAATTGTTACCTGAAATCACATGCTCCACAGCAAGATCATTACCATAACTGTTACTGTTAATATTAATAACAAAAACTAGTATTTGCATAACACTTTACATAAATTATATTATTGAGCTTTGAAAGGTATTTTCCTAACATTTTCAACAAATAACCAAGCAACAGGGAACAAAATTTTTTTTATATCAGGGGCTCCCAGGCTTTCTGTCACCAAGGATCCCCTTTATTATTTTCCCTATAAGGTTTTTTATTTTTAATATGCCTTTGTCTAATTGACAACCTTTATTAAAGAATATTCCATTTCTTTATCTTTATTCATCAAACAACAATCAGTATGCAATAACCTGCATTACCTCACTGAGCTAATATAATTCCATGAACTTGGTGTCTGAGTTACCCTCTGATGCCTCATTATCAGTAAATCCATTTCAGTTTGGTTTTTTGATATACTAAACATTACTTTAAGGTCCCCACAGCCTTCATAAAGGACTTCTAGGGGACCTAGGGCCCTGGGGAGGAAAACACCGATTGAAATCACAGATGATATTTTCTTCTTCCTCATTCTTTTTAGACTAAATATAGGATAAAGGAAGAGTATTTGAATTTTTAAAAGAAAGCTTGGAAGTCTCTTAAAAGTCAGACATCACAAAGCAATTATTTGAGAGAACACACACGAGAAGGAAGGCAAAGAACTAACCACTGCCAAAAACATGTTCTGCGTGCCTGGCAAAGCTATTGCTACTGCTATCTAGCAGAGTGCGTAAGTGTGTGGGCTCTGATGTCAATTTGCCTGGCTTCCGATGTTGGCTGTCACTTCTTAGTTTAAGGCATGGAAAAGTTTCTAAACTTCTCAGTGCCTCAGTTTCTTCATCTGGAACATAAGATCACAATAGGCCCACATTTTTAGGACTTTGTGGGACTTCTATGAGTAAATACATAGAAAGAGCTTAACACATTCCGGGGCACGTGGCAAGTAAGAAATATACTTCTACTATTAGTATTGTCATAAGTACACAATTTCAGGACCCGGAACTGGTTCCTAGACTTCTTCGGGGCCACAAAATGGAAAATATAGACATTCATGAGATCTATTTTTGTTGAATCTCTCCTTCCCAGCATTGTTAGAATAACTGTGCCTCTCTGCTTTGATCAAATCTGGAGCAGCACGCGTAGAAGTTAGGGATGGAGGCTGTGGATGCAGAATTGCCTCAGTTCAAAGAGCTTTTCTAGCTCCTGCCAGCTAGGAAAAGCTGGATATAGCCTCAGGTTTATTAGTCAACCTCTCTGAGCATCAGTTTCCCCATCAGTAAAACAGGGATCATAACTAACTCCTGGGGCATTGAAGATTTAACGAGATATTATAGATAAAATGCTTAAGCACTTTATACAGTAAATCCTCCCCCCCTCAAAAAAGTAGCTATCATGATTACTATTCATTAACACATGGAAGTATTATTTGCTTAATCTAGTCCCTGGTGCAAAATATATGACTTTTGAAATCAAATACATTCTCATTTACTAAGGCAAAGTACTTAGATAAACCAATAATTAGCCTTGGAAATGGAAAGCTAAAAAGAAATATTAGTAGTTAATTTGTTCATTTTTCTTTTCCCCTTGCACACATTAACTATGGCTTGATCTTGAACTATATCAATATGCGTCAAATGGTTCAACAGTTTTCACTGATCTACTTAGTTCTTTCACTGGTTGCTTCAGTTAAAGAACTGATGAGTAGTCAATTAGTAGCTGACCAATTTAGTCAAAAGCATCGAGCTAGTTTTTCCCCAATGGTTCTGTTATATCCTAGGTCTTGCTGGAGGCCTATGGAGAGAAGAAATTCTTTGCAAAGTTGGCCATCCACTCCCTTGTCCAGAGCTGTCCTTAAGACAGCTCAAATGACCCTCATGTCCAACCCCTCCCCATATCCCCTTCCTTCAAATCAAATCTCTCCCAATCATATGTGACAAGAAGGGCCTTTTCCTTTCCTCTTTACTCTAAACTGAAGCCTTTACAGACTTACTCCATATTTCTATGGGGAAAACTAAACACTACCCAAATAATAAAAAGTGGAAAAGTTTCCCCAGGCAGACTGTCTCTTCCACACCTTGATTAGCCGAGCAAAATGTAGACATAAAATGCAATTGCTTTTTTTTCCCAGATGCTAAAAATGTCAGCCCTGATTTACCCCGACACTCTGACTGACTCACGGCAGGCATAAATCCTTCACGCCCAGTGCAATCATTTTTTGACCTGCTCAGTGGCAGAGAGAGGAAGGGCTTGACGTTTATCTTCCTGGCACCAGCACCTGGATCCCAGTAACTTTTCCTCCATCCACTCTGTGAGGAGCAAGGGCTAAAGGAGTAAAGGCAGAAAGGCACAAGTTCATTGTATTTTTCTGAAATATCGTGCAACAAGGATTATTTTTTAAGAGATTAAGAAGAGGAGAATAAAAGGTATTTTTACACATCTGTTTCCTCTCACCTAAATCACAGCCTCACCTTGTCTCTGCTTCATCCTTGATTAGAAAAATGCATGAATATCTTCCACTTGGGAAGCAGCTGTCTTTCTGCTGTAGGGAAAATCCTGATGCCTTTCTGCCAGGTACCTTCCCAGGGTGGCACATGTGACATTTCTGGGATTGATAGCAGAATCATGACAATTGCCACTGTTTGTGGACTGCCCAAACACAGCCAGGTGGCATGTTGGTTTGGAATGATGGCCTTGGCGTGTGAAGCACAATCAATTAAGCAAATGGACACTGACTGGTTAATGGGAAGACGTAGGGTCTGACCTCGCCTCTCCCCCTTACTGAGAGAGCAGCTTTGGGCCAGTCATTTCTTTCTTCAAAATTTGGTCCCCGAATCTTTAAAACAGGCCCATACAAGCTTGTTCCTTACCTTTTTCCCCATAGGGATCTTGTATTTTTTAAATGCATGAGCTCTCCTGAAGCAAAGAGAAGTGTAAATTAATAGCACTGTTCTCCCTGCTCTTTAGGGCTATGACCAGAATAACGATGCCTATTTGTCCCCATAAGAGATGGTCTTTCCCCTTCCAAATTCATAAGGTGTGCAAATTCACAAGAGCCACTTCCACCTCCCATGCAGGCCATGTGTCAATTCTCTCTCCAGCCCCTCGTCTGTGCCCCTCCCCAAGGCCATGATGGCCAAGAGTCCCTTCCCAAGTTCCCGTTTCTCCTTTTATTCCTGTCCCTTCCCAATGAGGTTTTCTTTACCATCTTCCCCTTTCACTGAGTTTCTAAACTGGGACTTTCTTAATGGCAGAGACTGTATTTGTTTGCCTGGCAGATAGTAAGTGTCCAATAATGAATTAATGAAATGGAGTCATGTCTTCCTACATCTCTCAGCCAAATAGTCCTCTCGTCAGAAAGGCCTTCCTTAATCATCCCAGAACCAAATACTTGAGGATTCTCCTTGGGCACATAGCCTCTCACGTCTCTTGACTTTCCTCTGGCTCTTTCTCTTTCCATCTACAAAGGTAAGTGTGAATCTAGTTTGGGCGCCACTGGAGAAGCGCAAAAGCAGGCCCCTCCTACCTCGCCATGACCTCCTCGGCAGGCCACCTCCTCCAGCTCACCCCCAGCCCCTGCCTACCTCAACCTGCCCACAGCTACTCCAGGAGAAGTGCCTTTTTACAGTCCCTCAGCTCTCTGGAATGTGGGGTGCTCTCAGAATTGAGAGGAAAAGACACTAGCTTTCCACAAGTTGAACTGCCTCCGAGCCCACTCTCAATGAGCCTCTCCCTGGTCTTTCAGGGAAGATGGGCTTCAAGAAGCTCAGACCTCTTCATAGCATCAAAATAAAGGACGGTTTGGTGTGTGGGCATCAGAGTAGGCATTTGTGGGAGTTCTTATCTATTCCCAAACCACTGCTGTACTAGAGACAAGTTCCTGCTAGTGCTGGGAAAGGTAAAGATGACAGTCATTGATTTCAATTGCATCTCTCTCTCACTGGGGACGGTCCTAGTAAGCATGCCTTTACCTAACCCTGGCTCTAGCAGGTCAAGGGGGCAACAAAGTGGCCAAAACCCTTCTCACCCATGCCATCTTCCCCTTTAGTGGGTGGCACCACAAAGACCCCTGCCCAATGTGGAGTGGGAGGGAAAACTTCAGCAGCTATGTAGGCTCTAGTTCAAAGTATACCCCCATCCAAGCTCCATTCTGAAAACCCAAGAGGAAAGGAAAAAAATTACTGCTGGCACTTTAGATGTTATGGGAACTGTGTGATATGCTCTGCTAGCCAGCCCCTGGCCTTGAAATCCATACATTATTTAATGGGAAGGAAGACATACCCTAAATGAGCTGGAACAATTGCTTAAGGGAGGTAGGAGTCTGGGGAGAGGAAGGATTGTATGTGTATTTTTTTTTTAATTTCTCAGACCGTGCCCCTTAGTTTTGTTTCTTATTTAGGATACAGCATTAATCATGCTAATATTTTACAGCCGGGCTTCACTCTTTAGTCATTACTTTAATCAAACCCATCAGCGAACGAAGGAACACGTTACCAGGTGGGAATAACTGCTACCGCTCGCTGTTAATTACTTTGCATTTTACAGCAATCAGCAGCAGGGGCTGAGATCATAATAAATTCATGACTTATGGGCCCATAAAATCATTACCGTAGGAAAATATGTTTTATCGGGGATTCGATGGGCCGCTGCTCAGACAGAGATTTCTTGAAGGAAATGACACCCATGAAATTAAACTGATCCTTGCAGTCAGCAGAAATGCAAATGCACAAAAAGAGCAAAATTTTACTGTGGGAGGAAGGGGCTGGCGGGAGTTAGGACTGGGCACCGGCCGAGTGGGGAAAGAGGCGTGGCCACGAGAGGGCGGGGCCAACAGGTGCCACAGGGGAGGCTCCCAGGCAGGAAAAGCCTTTGGAGGGAGCGGGGACGGAAAGAGACTCAGTGGCCTAGAGGTGGGCCAGAGGTCTGGGAGAGCAGTCTTTTTACTATGTCACAGTCTCTAGCCCATCCTTCATTTCAGCCAGATTTCCCCATTGCCTTGGGTACTGTGACTTGGGTGGTCTCAGAGGCCATGAGGATGGGGATGTTAAAGGCAAAGGAACAAGCCAACAAATCATCTCGGGGACAGCCCAAGAAGAAAAGGAAGCTCATTGCTGTGTCTTCTCCATCCCCAGCAACTCAAACAGGCTGTTTGATGGACGGCTGCACTTTTAACTGAGGCAACCCTGCCCCTGGCTTCTGACCCCCACTGCCACCCCACAACGTTCCAGCCTGGTTGTGTGGGTCTTTGTGTCCTCAAACGCCATTTCTGGCCTCTGGGAAATGCTCTTCAGAGGGGATAATTAAACCCCTGGCATTTATCTTATTTGGGGGTTTCTCTATGTTCAAATTTCTCCCAAGATGCATTCCTGTCCTTTGAGAAAGGCCTTCCTTAATCATCCCAGAACCAAATACTTGAGGATTCTCCTTGGGCACATAGCCTCTCACGTCTCTTGACTTTCCTCTGGCTCTTTCTCTTTCCATCTACAAAGGTAAGTGTGAATCTAGTTTGGGCGCCACTGGAGAAGCGCAAAAGCAGGCCCCTCCTACCTCGCCATGACCTCCTCGGCAGGCCACCTCCTCCAGCTCACCCCCAGCCCCTGCCTACCTCAACCTGCCCACAGCTACTCCAGGAGAAGTGCCTTTTTACAGTCCCTCAGCTCTCTGGAATGTGGGGTGCTCTCAGAATTGAGAGGAAAAGACACTAGCTTTCCACAAGTTGAACTGCCTCCGAGCCCACTCTCAATGAGCCTCTCCCTGGTCTTTCAGGGAAGATGGGCTTCAAGAAGCTCAGACCTCTTCATAGCATCAAAATAAAGGACGGTTTGGTGTGTGGGCATCAGAGTAGGCATTTGTGGGAGTTCTTATCTATTCCCAAACCACTGCTGTACTAGAGACAAGTTCCTGCTAGTGCTGGGAAAGGTAAAGATGACAGTCATTGATTTCAATTGCATCTCTCTCTCACTGGGGACGGTCCTAGTAAGCATGCCTTTACCTAACCCTGGCTCTAGCAGGTCAAGGGGGCAACAAAGTGGCCAAAACCCTTCTCACCCATGCCATCTTCCCCTTTAGTGGGTGGCACCACAAAGACCCCTGCCCGATGTGGAGTGGGAGGGAAAACTTCAGCAGCTATGCAGGCTCTAGTTCAAAGTATACCCCCATCCAAGCTCCATTCTGAAAACCCAAGAGGAAAGGAAAAAAATTACTGCTGGCACTTTAGATGTTATGGGAACTGTGTGATATGCTCTGCTAGCCAGCCCCTGGCCTTGAAATCCATACATTATTTAATGGGAAGGAAGACATACCCTAAATGAGCTGGAACAATTGCTTAAGGGAGGTAGGAGTCTGGGGAGAGGAAGGATTGTATGTGTATTTTTTTTTTAATTTCTCAGACCGTGCCCCTTAGTTTTGTTTCTTATTTAGGATACAGCATTAATCATGCTAATATTTTACAGCCGGGCTTCACTCTTTAGTCATTACTTTAATCAAACCCATCAGCGAACGAAGGAACACGTTACCAGGTGGGAATAACTGCTACCGCTCGCTGTTAATTACTTTGCATTTTACAGCAATCAGCAGCAGGGGCTGAGATCATAATAAATTCATGACTTATGGGCCCATAAAATCATTACCGTAGGAAAATATGTTTTATCGGGGATTCGATGGGCCGCTGCTCAGACAGAGATTTCTTGAAGGAAATGACACCCATGAAATTAAACTGATCCTTGCAGTCAGCAGAAATGCAAATGCACAAAAAGAGCAAAATTTTACTGTGGGAGGAAGGGGCTGGCGGGAGTTAGGACTGGGCACCGGCCGAGTGGGGAAAGAGGCGTGGCCACGAGAGGGCGGGGCCAACAGGTGCCACAGGGGAGGCTCCCAGGCAGGAAAAGCCTTTGGAGGGAGCGGGGACGGAAAGAGACTCAGTGGCCTAGAGGTGGGCCAGAGGTCTGGGAGAGCAGTCTTTTTACTATGTCACAGTCTCTAGCCCATCCTTCATTTCAGCCAGATTTCCCCATTGCCTTGGGTACTGTGACTTGGGTGGTCTCAGAGGCCATGAGGATGGGGATGTTAAAGGCAAAGGAACAAGCCAACAAATCATCTCGGGGACAGCCCAAGAAGA
>NW_007732243.1:8956-17668 GCF_000696425.1 Galeopterus variegatus | reverse complement strand
TTGCCCCCGTACCGGACCGGGGACCGGCAACGGGATCGCAACCCTCGGTGTTGCTCCCGCGCCTCGCTCAGCCAGGGAGCGGGAACCGGTCCGTATGTGGGATCCGAACCCTCGGGCGGGAGCGCCGCCACGCTTCCCAAGCGGCGCACTATCCAGTGCGCCACCGGGCCGGCCCACTCTAAGTTTTTTTTTGTTGTTAAATTAAGAAAAATGAATGCACAGTTCTTTAATACACAAAACCACTAATGTGGCATTTCTCTAGGGTATTTTTGTGGTCTATCTTAAGGTCCAAAGCAGACCACACTGCTGTCTCAAACAAAGTCCAACAAGGAAAGAACAAAGCTATGCTCTCTTTTCCTGGAGATAGCTCTGTTTCATGCTTCAAATTCAATTATTAAAATATTAAGCTATTGTATTCTGTTCCAAAAGTATCATTATTTTATGTTGCTCTTCATCAGGACTTTGAGGGGACATTGAAGCTCTACCTTTTCTCATAAAATAAGGAGATGATGTTCAGAACCAAAGTGTCTTCCAGGGCTGAACAAAATGGTGAACTATCACAGACCGCTGGTTGTCTCCCCCCAGATCAACCCTGGAAAAAATGACGGGGGAACATAAAATCCATGAAATATTAAATAAGAACTTAAAAAGGAACCCTGACTTTAAAGTGCTATTGGCAGTGGGGGAAGGGGAGAGATGACAGCAAACAGGACTATCTGTGACTTGGTGGCACCTGGGGCTCTGCATCCTACGAGCTTTCTTCTTTGCTCTCCTTGAACTCACCAGGACCAACAGAATAGTGTCTGGGCTTTGTCTCCCCATAAATACACATTAGCAAACAGAGTAGCTGGTATCCCAAGAAAACCTAAGCTGACAGTCAAAGTACCTAGGTACCTGAAGAGGAAGACTAACTCCAAAGAAAAATAACAAACTGTGTGACACAAAACAAATGAAGCATAATTATCAGAAGACCAAGGATTTAGAATGAGTATGATGAATATGCTTTTGAGAATACAGATACTATCAATATAAAACAATAAGAAGAAATTTAAAAAAGAAACATGAGAAAATATTAGAAATGAAAATGTAATAATTGAAAATTCAAAAGATAGGGTAAATCATAAGATGGATACAGCTGAAGAGCAAATCAGTGAGCTGGAAGATCGGGTTAAGAATCCTGCAGGAAAGGATAAAAGGGTAGATAATGTAAAAGAAGAACTGAGAGTGAAGAAGGGTAAAAATAGAAGCACCACAACTAGATAATAGGAATCCCCAAAGTTAGTGAAAACGTGTAAGAGAAAGAGATTAAGGAATATGGGGAAAAAATTCCCAGAATTATTAATTAACCTAATTTAGACTGAACGAACCAGCAGAGTATCAAACAGAAGAGAAAAGCAAAAACCACCCCTGATACCACATATAGAACTGTATGTCTATCAGAGAAAAAAAAATAAACTTTAAAGCTTCCAGAGCAAAAGAAGAAAACATTTACTAAGAACAAGAATCAGATTGACATTAGACTTCTCAATAGCAACATTAGAAGCAAGAAGGTAATGAAGTAATATTTTTAAAGCATTGAAAGAATAGAAGTTTGAACCTAGAATTAAATATATCAAATTGTCATTTAAACGTGAGGACATAATAAAATATTCTTAGGCATTCAGTGCCTTAGAGGGCTTGCCTAACAAAGACCCACAGTGAAGGCCCGTTTGGAGGAAATACTCAAATAATGAGAGAAATAAATCCAGGAGACACTGAAAGTGATATGGAAATTAAAGCTGATTAAAAATCTTGGCATAATTTTTTTTTCTTACAAAAAGAGAGGGTAAACCAAGAGAAAGGAAAAAATATTCATAATTAAAAACTAAAATTTCAGGAAAAATCAGCATGATCAGGGGTAGGGTGGTCAAGATATTAAGAGACTTAACAGTTTCCCAATGTATTTCTCTTGTTAGTGAGAAGAGAGATAGATTGAGATAGAGAATGAGAGAAAAATAAAGGAGGAAGGGAGGGAGCAAGGGAGGCAGAAAAANAAATGCTAAAGCACTAAAAATAAGTTCTTTTATCAAGGCACACCAGGTCCAGATCTAGTAGCTCATTAATTTCTGTAAGTCGGACAAGATATGGAAGGTTTATTCATTCTTCCTGGGATGATCATCAACCTTATTCCTCATTATCACTACTGTTCGTGTTTCTAAAGGTCTAGGGAGGGCTTATCCTCTCACCTTGCGTGACTACCCCAGCTAAGAGGAATCAGTGTCACCAGAAGGAGGACAAGTGTGAGTCTGAATCCCACTCTTACACTTAGTAGGTGTAAGGTCTTAGGGAATTTATTTAACGTCCCAGACCTCAGTTATGCATTCTATGAAACAGAGGAAATCATACCTACCTTTAAATAAAGAGTTGTTAAGGGAATTAAATGAGCTCACTTTGTACTTGTAGCACAAAATAAAACACTAGGCAGGTCTTCTGAAGTTGATCAGCTTCTCCTAAAGTCTCCACCACCCCACCCCAAGGTCAGTCAAGGTAAAACAGCCAGCTCCCTGACGGATCCGGATGCTGAGGAGCTGGCTGGCACAAGTTGGCCCACGGGAACCTTGCACAGCAGCAGCCTGTTACACGAGATGATGAATGAGTGGCGTGGGGCATTTGGCCGCATTCCCACCTGTCACTGTGACTTTCAGGAATAGGGACTGCGTTCTTTGGTTCTTGGAAGATTCTGAGCCTCATGAGAGAGCAATTTGCTCCAGAAGAGAGAGGTAGGGGCCAAGCACACCAGCTTCACTGGGAGAACTAGGCTATGTTGTCTAATTTTCCCCACTATGGTCTCTTTCTCCTGCATTTACCTTTTTGAAACTATGGGTAATAAAGAGAAAGAGGGAGGCCCTTCATCATCTGTTCCAGCATCCTTCCTCCCCCAACCAAGGGATGGCCCCAGATATGACCCCACCTCTCCCACCAACTCCCCAGAGGCAGTGCTGGCAGCTAAGTTCAACAAGGGAGTCTGCTCTGCCTAAGCTATTAACTGCTTTCACCACCAATAAAAGGAAAGCTGGACCTGCCTCCGCTGCCTGGATCCTTCCCCCAGCCTCCAGCCCAGCGCACTACCTCAGCACTAGGGCAAGAGAAANAAACAGTTGAGGAACTATGAGCAAAATTAATTATTTTAAAGCAAGAAACCAAGAAATGCAATAACCCACCAGCTTTTCATCTCTCAGGAGAGCAGAGTTTTAATACGATTTTGGATCACGAGTGAAATGAGTTAGATGGCTGCTGACCATCTATGTGGTCAGCATAGAATGTGTCCTTGATAGGTTGTATCACGAGTCCTGTACAGTGTACTGAACTAAAATAAGGGAAGATTTGGAAGTGTATGGGGTTTTCCCCTCATTTAAATTTTTTGGAGCCATGTCAGAACAGTTGTGGTACAATGGAAAGCAGAAAGATAGCAGAGTCATCACAGGCAGGTTCAAATCTTACCTCTGTCCCGTACTAGTTATTTGACTTTGAGTGAGTGACTTAACTTCTCTGATCCTCAGTTTCCCCATTTGAGTTATCAGTATTATGCACCTACCTTTCAGGGTTGTTGTAACGGATAAAATGGTTACTATTTATGAAACATCTATAACACAGTAAATATTCAACAAATGGTATGGTTATTACTACATCAGCACCTTGTTCCTGAAAAAGCTTTGAGGAACTATTGTAATGAGTATGAGTGAAGATTCTAACCTGTGTGACAAAATTCCAAAACAGGTTGTGCTATAAAACCCAATATGTGGTACCAGAATGCCTGTATCAATTAGAATCCTTTGGCTACAAGTAGAAGAAATTTATTAGTCAACTTCCACAGAAAATGAACTTATTAAAATAGATACATGTAGCTCGGTCACTTCACTTTAAATCTCAACTATCATTGGATGACATTCTGAGGGATTTTAAAGGAGATCTTACTTATCATTGTCGAATGAGTCAAGAAAGATCCAAGGGCCAAGGGAAAAGAAATTAATGCTCCGTGTCTCCCTGTTTTTGCATTTATGCTTTAAATTTATCAAGTCATCTGAACTACCAAAAATGCTTATCTTCAATACTTAATAGTATAGCAGTATTGCTCTTCAGATGCCATACACAAGTGCCATTTTCTGTCTTCCATGAGCTATAACACCCTATAGGAGTTCAATAAATACAGTGATTGATATTGGTTCTTTTCACAGAAAAACTTTCCATTATTGACATTAGTTTGGGAATGATAGTAACTTTTTCTTTGAAAGGGGAAAGAGAAATAATTTTATCAGGCACTTATTTTGTATCCTGAACCATGATAGGCATTTATACATCTTATTGTAATAGATCCTAACAACCACTTATGAGGTAGATATTATTATGCCCATTTTACAGATAAGGAAATAGGTACACATTGATTGCTCAGATAACACAGCTAGAGAAGGAGCTGAACTTTGAAGACAGGTTTATCCAAAGATCAAACTTTCTCACTCCAGGGAAAAGCTAAGGGGAACATATGTGCCCTTAGAAGGAAGAAAAAATATTTTGAGGAATATAATTATACTTTAAAAATTTGTTGTTTAGGGCCGGCCCGGTGGCGCACTGCGCTAGTGCGCCGCTTGGGAAGTGCGGAGGCGCTCCCGCCGAGGGTTCGGATCCCACATACAGACCGGTTCCCGCTCACTGGCTGAGCGAGGCGCGGGGGCAACACCGAGGGTTGCGATCCCGTTGGCGGTCCCGGTCCGGTACGGGGGCAACACCGAGGGTTGCGATCCGTTGCCGGACATGGAAAAAGACAAAAGACAAAAAAAAAAAAAATTTGTTGTTTATCTGAAATTCAAATTTAATTGTGCATACTATATTTTATCTGGCAATCTTATGTTTTGAAGTTAGGTTTTATGTACCTTTTACTTTATATTTGATGTTTTATTTAATTGCTCTAAGTTTTTTTGTTGTTGTTGTTAAATTAAGAAAAATGAATGCACAGTTCTTTAATACACAAAACCACTAATGTGGTATTTCTCTAGGGTATTTTTGTGGTCTATCTTAAGGTCCAAAGCAGACCACACTGCTGTCTCAAACAAAGTCTAACAAGGAAAGAACAAAGCTATGCTCTCTTTTCCTGGAGATAGCTCTGTTTCATGCTTCAAATTCAATTTTTAAAAAATTAAGATATTGTAGTCTGTTCCAAAAGTATCATTATTTTATGTTGCTCTTCATCAGGACTTTGAGGGGACATTGAAGCTCTACCTTTTCTCATAAAATAAGGAGATGATGTTCAGAACCAAAGTGTCTTCCAGGGCTGAACAAAATGGTGAACTATCACAGACCGCTGGTTGTCTCCCCCCAGATCAACCCTGGAAAAAATGACGGGGGAACATAAAATCCATGAAATATTAAATAAGAAC
Organism: Galeopterus variegatus; assembly: GCF_000696425.1. Lineage (NCBI taxonomy): Eukaryota > Metazoa > Chordata > Mammalia > Dermoptera > Cynocephalidae > Galeopterus > Galeopterus variegatus. Next base: position 12,257 of record NW_007732243.1, on the reverse strand, counting down.
TTAAAAAGGAACCCTGACTTTAAAGTGCTATTGGCAGTGGGGGAAGGGGAGAGATGACAGCAAACAGGACTATCTGTGACTTGGTGGCACCTGGGGCTCTGCATCCTACGAGCTTTCTTCTTTGCTCTCCTTGAACTCACCAGGACCAACAGAATAGTGTCTGGGCTTTGTCTCCCCATAAATACACATTAGCAAACAGAGTAGCTGGTATCCCAAGAAAACCTAAGCTGACAGTCAAAGTACCTAGGTACCTGAAGAGGAAGACTAACTCCAAAGAAAAATAACAAACTGTGTGACACAAAACAAATGAAGCATAATTATCAGAAGACCAAGGATTTAGAATGAGTATGATGAATATGCTTTTGAGAATACAGATACTATCAATATAAAACAATAACAAGAAATTTAAAAAAGAAACATGAGAAAGTATTAGAAATGAAAATGTAATAATTGAAAATTCAAAAGATAGGGTAAATCATAAGATGGATACAGCTGAAGAGCAAATCAGTGAGCTGGAAGATCGGGTTAAGAATCCTGCAGGAAAGGATAAAAGGGTAGATAATGTAAAAGAAGAACTGAGAGTGAAGAAGGGTAAAAATAGAAGCACCACAACTAGATAATAGGAATCCCCAAAGTTAGTGAAAACGTGTAAGAGAAAGAGATGAAGGAATATGGGGAAAAAATTCCCAGAATTATTAATTAACCTAATTTAGACTGAAAGAACCAGCAGAGTAGAAAGAGCAAAGCAAAAACCACCCCTGAGGGCCGGCCCGGTGGCGCACTGGATAGTGCGCCGCTTGGGAAGCACGGCAGCGCTCCCGCCCAAGGGTTTGGATCCCACATACAGACTGGTTCCCGCTCACTGGCTGAGTGAGGCGCGGGCGTTGCCGGTCCCCGGTCTGGTGCGGGGGCGACACTGAGGGTTGCGATCTGTTGCCGGACACGGAAAAAGACAAAAGACAAAAAAAAAAAACACCCCTGATACCACATATAGAACTGTATGTCTATCAGAGAAAAAAAAATAAACTTTAAAGCTTCCAGAGCAAAAGAAGAAAACATTTACTAAGAACAAGAATCAGATTGACATTAGACTTCTCAATAGCAACATTAGAAGCAAGAAGGTAATGAAGTAATATTTTTAAAGCATTGAAAGAATAGAAGTTTGAACCTAGAATTAAGTATATCAAATTGTCATTTAAACGTGAGGACATAATAAAATATTCTTAGGCATTCAGTGCTTTAGAGGGCTTGCCTAACAAAGACCCACAGTGAAGACCCATTTGGAGGAAGTACTCAAATAATGAGAGAAATAAATCCAGGAGACACTGCAAGTGATATGGAAATTAAAGCTGATTAAAAATCTTGGCATAATTTTTTTTTCTTACAAAAAGAGAGGGTAAAACAAGAGAAAGGAAAAAATATTCATAATTAAAAACTAAAATTTCAGGAAAAATCAGCATGATCAGGGGTAGGGTGGTCAAGATATTAAGAGACTTAACAGTTTCCCAACGTATTTCTCTTGTTAGTGAGAAGAGAGATAGATTGAGATAGAGAATGAGAGAAAAATAAAGGAGGAAGGGAGGGAGCGAGGGAGGCAGAAAAACGAAGCAAAGAAAAAAAGAAAGAAGGAAAGAAGAAAGAAAGAAGGAGGAAGGAGGGGGAAGGAAGGAAAGAAAGGGAGAAATAAAGAAGGAAGGCTTTAAAAATCAATAGGAAAAAATAAATACAAATATGGGTCTTCAGGGCAACTGTCACAAAATCAAAGTTAAAACTAAAATAATATCAGTATATCCAAGGAAAAGCAAGAATGGAGTCAAAAGAAACAAAAAGAGAATACAGTAAATGAAAAAAATAATAAATGCGATGACAGAACTAAGCTCTAACATAATAATCAATAATTAATAATTGATTATTAATTAATCAAACTCATTAATAATTAATAATTAAACTCATAATATTAATATTAATAATTAAATATTATTAATTAAATTATAAAATTATTAAAAATAAATATTAATAATTAAACTCAATAATCAAACTCATTAATTAAAAGAGAGAACCTCTTTAACTTTTTAATTCAACAATATATTGATTGCAAGATACGTGCTTAAAAATAGAGAAAAAGATTAGAAATAAAAGGATGGAAAAGATATACTGGTAGAATATGAATCAAAAGAAAATTTAGTAGTGATCTTAATATCTGAACAAGATGGCCGGCCCAGTGGCGCACTGCTACAGTGCGCCGCTTGGGAGCGCGGTGGCGCTCCTGCCGAGGGTTCGGATCCCACATACAGACCGGCCGCTCACTGGCTGAGGGAGGTGCGGGCGTGACACCGAGGGTTGCGATCCCGTTGCCGGTCACGAAAAAAGACAAAAGGGAAAAAAATATATATATATCTGAACAAGATGGAATTGAAAGCTAAAAAACTTGAAAAGAAACAAAGAACATCACCTATTCATAAAAGGGAGAAGAAAAAAAAAGTTAGTAAAGCCAGCAAAAACATATAAACATGTAATACAGTTTCAAATATATAAAGCAACAGTTGTCTAAACTACAGGAAGAGATTAATAAACAATTGTAGTTGTGGTGGGTTTATTAGAAACCAATATATCACACAGACGAAAATAGCAGAAACATCAAAAACCTAAATAACATAATTAGTAAACTTGAACAAGCATATAAAGAAATTCTTGGAAACTCTCTCCCAATAATCAGAGAATACAGTTTTTGGCTCACCCCAAGTACTAAAATAGACCAAATATTAGATCACTGAAGCAATCTCACTAAATTACTGAAGAACAGTATCAAATAGACTACATTTTTCAACAATGACCACATAGAATTAGGAATTATCTACAAAATGATAACTTACATAACATATTTGGAAATAAAATCACATTTTATTAAACAGTTCTTGGGTTAAACAAGAAATAATAGGGGAGATCTAGAACTATTCAGGACTTGATGATAATTAAAACATAACCTGTCAAAATTAGTGGGAAATTAGTAAAACTATGCCTAGAGAAAAACTTACAGTTTTAAATAAATAATCAGGAAACGAGAAAAATTAGAAATAAATTAGCTAATCATGCAACTAAATAAGTTGGGAAAAAGAGCCTTAGAGCAAACCCAAAAAAATAAAAAGTAAAGAAATAAAACAGTAGGGGCAGAAATCAACAAAATAGAGAATACACACAATAACAACAGCAGAAGCAACAGAAGATTAACAAGTTCAAAAAGTGTTTTGTTAGTTTCCTAATAAAAATAAAATATATAGATCCTTGACAAGATTAATCAAGA
>NW_007732243.1:7081-8333 GCF_000696425.1 Galeopterus variegatus | reverse complement strand
GTGTTTTGTTAGTTTCCTAATAAAAATAAAATATATAGATCCTTGACAAGATTAATCAAGAAAAACTGCATGCCCTTTCCATGAAGGTGGGAAGGAAGGAGGAAGGGAGAGAGAGAGGTGGGGATGAATTAAGAGAAGAAATAGCTGTCAGTGAACACATTTGAAAACACTGATAAAATGAATAAAAACCTGAAACAGTTTTTAAATGCTGAAATTACAACAAAAGAATTTGGGAAACTTAAAGTGACAATAAACATTTAAAAGAGCTAGAAAGGAAATTCAATGACTTTCCTGCCCCTAAATTAGCCAGAGACTTTATGGGAGAGTTCTACAAATTTCTCAGTAAATGATAAATTCCAATCTTAAACATTGTTTCTAAAAAACAGAAAAAGAGGAAAAGCTACCCAGATCATTGTATTAGGAAAAAAAAAAAAACATTGATTCTAAAACCAAATGAACTCAATATGAGAAGAGAAAATTCTAAAGCCATTTCACTTATGAACTTAGATGCAAAGATACTGTACAAAATAAGTGCTGTAATTAACAATGATATGTGTATGTATGTCAGCTCAAAAAGGGTTATCCAGGAATGATCAAAAATCTAAATAAAAGCATAATTTACCTCATACAGGATGAAGAAAAATTATATAATAATTATATATAAATTATTTAAATGGCCGGCCCGGTGGCGCACTGCTATAGTGCGCCGCTTGGGAGTGCAGCGGCGCTCCCGCCGAGGGTTCGGATCCCACATACAGACCAGCCGCTCACTGGCTGAGCGAGGTGCGGGCGCAACACCGAGGGTTGCGATCCCATTGCCGGTCCCGGTCCGGTACAGGCGCGACACTGAGCGTTGCGATCCGTTGCCGGTCACGAAAAAAGACAAAACGGAAAAATAAATAAATAAATAAATAAATAAATTTATATAAGTAAATTACACAATCTATAGTAATTATGTAGTAATTCCAGTTGATGGAGAAGGAGCAGCTGATAAGGTCTGACACCTATGATGGATGTGACACATTCCATCATCACTGCTATTTTAACTTAGTACAGGAGGTCAGTGTTATAAGGAGAGTATAAGAAAAGAGATATAAGAATTGGAAGGCAAGTGATTACACTGTCTTCTGGACAGACTTGGTAATCTATCTAGAAGAACCAACCCAATTGCCAGATATATGATCAACCTACGAAATCAAAATAATTTCTCTATGCTAGCAAAACCTAAACAGAAAATGTCATTTAAAAAAGA
>NW_007732243.1:4630-6323 GCF_000696425.1 Galeopterus variegatus | reverse complement strand
AAAAAAAAAAAAAAAAAAGAAAGAAAAGAGATGTAAGAATTGGAAGGCAAGTGATTACACTGTCTTCTGGACAGACTTGGTAATCTATCTAGAAGAACCAACCCAATTGCCAGATACAAGATCAACCTATGAAATCAAAATAATTTCTCTATGCTAGCAAAACCTAAACAGAAAATGTCATTTAAAAAAGAGGAAAATACTAATCACAACATCAACAAATAATCACAAAGTATCTACAAGTTAACTTCACCAAAAGTACACAAGACCTTCAGAAATAAAATATAAAACCCTAATAAAGGACATAGAAGAGGATAATAAACACATGTAATAAAGAAATGAAGAAATTCAGTGCTCTTGGATAAGAATGATTTAATAGTCTAAAGATGTTGATTACCTCTAAATATATAAATTAAAGCACTTGAAATAAAATCTTAAGTCAAATTTCTGTGAAACATGATAAGCATACTCTAACATGTATATGGGAAATATCTCTACCAATAGGTAAGTCATCATTACAAGAGAAGACTCAATGAAAGGGACTTGCCCTGCAAACTATTGTTGTAAGATGATAGTTTTTTTAAAAAAATACCCTTGGGTATTAACATAAAAACAGGTAAATAGACCAAAGAAACTGTCAGAGATCTATGACATATAGGAATATAACATACAATAAAGTAGAGCTAGAAATCAATGAGGAAGGAAGGAATTATTTAATCATTTTGGCAGAAATTGACTCAGTAGAGAAAAATAATGGAATCCCTAATTAGCATTACATAGAGGAAACATAGGAGAATATCTTTATGATGTAGGGATGTAGAATTTCCTAAATAAAAATTTTAAGTATAAAACCTAAAACAATAATTCTATGAATTTTATGGTAACAAATTCAATATTTCTGTGCATTGAACAACACCACAGATAAAGTTAATTATAAGACAAATATTTTTGGTATTTAAAACTGCAAAGAATTGGCCCAGGGTCCAAGACAGAAGCCACAGACAGCCCCACCACCACCACCACCTGGCAGAAGGCAAGTGCACAGTTGGGGTCCAAGGCAGGAGCCAGAAATAGCCTCCACCACCAGGCAAAAGGCAGGAGCATGTCAAAAACACCACTTATGCATGGGTGGCCCACCACAGCCATAGCCACTACCACTACAGAGGCAACTTGCTGTCACAGTAGTAGCCACAGCCACCATGCAGGCAGCCCACCATCCACTTGACTGCATTGACACAAAGAGAATCACAGGCAGAGATAGGAAAAAGAAGAGGAAGTCTCTCTCCTCAAAGCCCACTCCAGTGTAATAGAAGCAGCAACTGCCCTACGAGATGAGCAGACATCAATGTAGAAATACTAGAAATACAAAAAACAAACAAAAAAAAAAAAAAACAAGAAAATAGACACCACCAGAAGAGTACAGTAATTCTCAAGTATCAGACCCCAGAGAGCAAGAAACCCTTGAAATGTCTTAAAAGGAATTCTGAGCAACAATCTTAAGGAAAGTCAATGAGATATGAGAAGACTCAGTTAGACAACATATTTTTTTATTTTACATTTTTATGTATTATTAGCATATTCATTTTTACAAATAATGATATTTCTTTATGCCCTTTGCCTGACCTATCACTTCCCAACCGTCCCCCTCCCTCTTCCCATCTTTATTATCCTTAGGTTTGTTCTCTCCTTCTGAAAG
>NW_007732243.1:2844-4147 GCF_000696425.1 Galeopterus variegatus | reverse complement strand
CCTTTCCCGACATCCTACCAGCATTTGTTATGCTCAGTCTTTTTAATAATGGCAAGTCTAAGTGGGGTGAGATGATGTCTCACTGTGGTTTTGATTTGCATTTCTCTGATGACTAGTGATGCCGAGCATTGTTTCACGTACGTGTTGGCCATTTGTATTCAGTTAGACCACATACTGAAATGAGAAAAAGTAAACAGGATGTGAAGGAGCAAATTGGCAAAGAAATTAATACCTTAAAAAAGAATGTATCAGAATTCTGGAACTGAAGGATTCATTCAATGAAATAAAAAACACAAGCAAGAGCTTAAGCAGCAGGTCAGAGCAAGCAGAAGAAAGAATTTCTTATCTTGAAGATAGTCTTTCAAAATAACCCAGAAAGACAAAAAAAGAAAAAAAAAAGAGTTTTAGAAAATGAAGAAAATGTAAGAGAGCTAGCAGACAATGTTAAGTGCATAAAGATTCAAATCATGGGTGTTCCAGAAGAGGAAGAGTAAGAAAAAGGCTTTGAAAACCTATTAAATGAAATAGTAATGGAAAACTTTCCAGGTATAGGAGAGGCATGAACCTTCAGATCTAGAAGGCTCAAAGATCGCCAAACAGATTCAACCAAAAAGATCCTCTCTGAGACACATTTATAATCAAAGTAGAGAAGCTCAAAGAGAGAGAATCCTAAAAGTAGCAAGGGAAAAGCATCAAATGACCTATGAAGTAACCCCCATCAGACTAACAGCAGACTTCTCAACAGAAAGTCTATAGGCCAGAAGAAAATGGGATGATATATTTAAAATATTAAAAAGGAAAATCTACCCACCAAGAATACTATACCCAGCACGGCTATCCTTCTGAAATGAGAGAGAAATAGTGTATTTCCCAGACAAACAAAAACTGGGAATTCACCACCAAATGACCAACCCTGCAAAAAATCCCCAAGGGAGTCCTGCATCTGGAATCTAAAAAAACAATAATCACTACCACAAATACACAGGAAAGAACAAAACCCACTGGTAGAACAAAAATGCCAATGAGAAAGAGAAAGAAACTAAATCTTACCACCTCAAAAAACCAACAAACATCAATGACAAACAATAAAAGGGGAAGAAAGGAACAAAAGATAGGAACAAAAGATTTAAAACATATAAACAAAAAGCAGTAAAATGCCAGGAGTAAGACAATACCTCTCAATAACAGCCCTAAATGTAAATGGATTAAACTTCCCTCTCAAAAGACACACACTAACTGATTGGATTAAAAAGCTAGACCTAACTACATGCTGTCTTCAAGAGATTCACCTCACTTGTAAAGA
>NW_007732243.1:0-809 GCF_000696425.1 Galeopterus variegatus | reverse complement strand
AAAAGAAAAAATAAGCAAATGAGATTACATCAAACTAAAAAGCTTCTGCCCAGCAAAAGAACCAGTTAACAGAGTGAGAAGACAACCTACAGAATAAGAGAAAATATTTGCAAACTATACATCCAACAAGGGATTAATATCCAGAATATACAAGGAACTCAAACAACTTAGCAGCAAAAAAATAACCACTCCAAAGATTGAGGATTTATTTATGTGCACTTATAGAAGGATCTTCAATACACATTTATGGAATAATTTTTAAAAATCAATGTACATCGTAGTGTATATTACGACCCCATTAGCTTGCGTGTGTTTTCAACTTTTCTGAGAACATTCACGAAAACAAACACAGTTTACAGTAGTGTTCTTCAGGGTGTCGACTGTGAAGCTGACTTTGCAGAGAGACTTTTTTTTCATAATTTTATCATTTAAGCTATTTAAATTTTTACCATGTGCACACATTTCTCTTAAAAGTTTTTTTAAAAAATAAAATAAAACTTCAAAGAATTAATATCTAGAATACAGAAGAACTACAAATTAACNGGATTAAAAAGCTAGACCTAACTACATGCTGTCTTCAAGAGATTCACCTCACTTGTAAAGAGATACACACAGACTAAGAGTGAAGGGATGGAAAAAGATATACCATGCAAATAGAAGTGAAAAACAAGCAGGAGTAGCTATTTTTTTATTGGATAAATAGACTTTAAACCAAAAACCATAAAAAGAAATCAAAAATGTCACTATATAATGATGAGGCCATTTATGCAGCAAAAAGACATAAGAACCGTAAATGTATATGTGCTCAA
>NW_007732242.1:130331-137914 GCF_000696425.1 Galeopterus variegatus | reverse complement strand
TTTCAGGTCGCCTCTGCGCGCAGTTCCTCTGCTGACTCTCCCGGCCTTTGCCGTGTGGGCTAAGGAATCAATTCTAAAGAAAAAACTGGACAAGTGTACAACAGTCTTTACAAGGATTGTATTATTAAAATATCATATAAAATGGCAATTGGAAAAAGCTTAAAAGTCCAATGGTACTGGAATGGAAAAATAAGTGATAATGCATTCACAGAATGGGATGCTGTGCAGATATTAAACAAGATATTCTAGTTGTACATTTATTGCTTAGAAAATGCTTCATGATATATTAAGTGCAAAAAAACAAGTTTCAAAACAGTGCGTGTATTATGATCCCATTTCTCCTTTGTTTTATTTTTTCACATACATATGTTCATAGATAAAAGTGAAAAAGCCTGTTCCCTAACAACAAAAGTAATTGGGTCTGAGTAAAATTACAGATCCTCTTTTGTATGAGTACTGCGCTTGTCAGTGTGTTTATGGTTTCCACAGTGAAAAACTATCACATTGGTAATCAGGCAAAAGGAGAAGGGAATATCTAAAAACAATGATTTAAAATTTTCAGCATAAAAATATGCAGACAATTTATAGGATAAATTATAGGATATAATTGTCTTAATTGACTAGTGATGAAAATTTAAATGACTAGGTATTTATTAAATAAAAGAGCCCTTTGGGAAGCCCTTATTGTAAGAATGAAAGCCATAGTGGCTAAAATGTTAGAAGCCAAATTGAAATTCTAGCACAAAGAGTGACTAATGGGTTGAAATTCTTCCAAATCAGGCAAAGGCCCTAATTCTCTTCAGCACAGAGGTTTGAAGCTCAGATGACAAGCAGATGGCGAAATGGGAAATCCTTCAAAGTTGTTGTTTTTAATAACTTCTTTTGCAATCTAAAAGGGCATTAGCTGTGATCAAAAATGACATTAGACTCTCTTCCATTAAATATTTTATGAAAATAAAACACTCCCTGGAGAATTGTCATCCAAATAATGTATTGTCCCCCGAGGACTGCAGGGCTTGGGTTTATAAAGATGATAGGCCACTTCACTGGCCATTTCATTGATGAGAATTTACAGGCATAAGCAGATGCTAATCCATCCTGCAACTAAAGCCTCTGATCCACCAGATCTGCCTGATGAGTCCACTGGATTGTATGATTTTTCTAGGTATAATAGAATAAGTGATCAGAATCAATCCTCAGCTTACCAATCTTACCCAAACTCTGACAACCCTATTGACTACATCATTTTTAGACATTTGTATTAGTCTGTTCCTGTTGCCTATAACAGAATATCTGAACCTGGGTAATTTATAAAGAAATGAAATTTACTTCTTACAGTTTTGGAGCCTGGGAAGTTTGAGGTTCAGGGAATATATCCGATGAGGGCTTCCTTCTTGGTGGGGGCTCTGTACAGAGTCCTGGGGCAATCAGGGCATCACATGGCAAGAATCGGCAGAGCCAAATAGAGCTACCTTCTCATTTGCTTTCCTTTTAAAGCCATCAGAACCGTGCCCATTATTCCATGAGAGGATTGATCTATTCAAGAGGTCACAGTCCTCACAATCTAATCACCTCTTAAAGGCCCCACTTTTCAAGTCCCATGATCAGATTTCCCACCTTCTTAGCACTATTACAATGGGGATCAAGTTTCCAATACATGACCTTTTGGGGAACACATTTAACCCATAGCAGCATCCAGAACAAATCTCAGAAACACATATATCTATGGGACCCCTGACCCCAAACTTCTTTCTTTGTATGAAATGGTCAACACAGATCAGAGTTTAAGGCCATGGGCTCACATCTGACACAACTTTGCCACTTTGGAGCTTTAAGTCCTTCAGTAAACTTCTTAACTTCTCTAGGCCTCAGTTTCCTCCTCTGTACAATGGAAATAATTATAATCATACCTATTATTATTTGATTGCTGTGAGAAACAGGTGAATAACATGTGAGGTGCTCAGAGTACCTAGTACATAGTCCTCAATGAAAAAGTAGCTTGGGTTTTATTTTTATTAACAGTATCTTTTTTTCTAAATCTTCATCAGATATTTATTTCAATCACTTTACCTACTGTTCATTTTAGATTAGTTTCCAGAAAAGTTGTTACTCGAAGATACAGACGTGTGTAAATTTAAGTTCCTCCTTTTATACCAACTGCTTAAAAAAATCATAGCTAAGGATGTTACAGACACAATTAAATCCACTTGTGATATAATGCTTCAATGAATCTTTCTATGAAATTCATCAGGAATATTTTAATATTTTTATACACATGAACCTCAGTCTTACCCTATAACTTACTCCGAAAATCACAGTGAACGTGCTCTTTGTGCTATATGTCTTGCAATGATATTTAGACAAAAGCCATGAAATCTAACCTGACCTAGTGATAAATGTGGCGCAGCTGACCTGCATGTAAAATTGGCAATTCCAGCTTCCAACCACACCAGAAAAGAAGCCCTGGGTACCTTTAATGTGAACTTCAAAGTAAAGCACTTTGTGAGACAAGAACGAAGACGTACAATCACATTTCAAATGGATTTATGCCTTCTGACTAATTGACTTGTTAACTATGCTAATATGTTCATGTCTGCCTGCCTTTTTATATTTCTTCAACAGATAACGCTATAGAATTGAATGTCGTGAGATTAAAGAGCAAAGAACCTATAAACCTCTTTTCTATAAACCTCTTTTCTAAAGGAAGACAGACTAGACTTCCAAAACAGCTTATACAGTTTTTGTGTATCTCCAAACATTTTATTTGTGTAGCAAATGTATTGCTTCTCAGAAGACAGCCTCTTTTAATTAGGCATTGTAGCCTAAGGGGGAAAAGCTTCAGCTTTTTCTATTTAGACAGGAACGACTTGAAAATGACAATACTGGATGCACTTAGCAGTCCTGTCTCCTACCAGTTGTTCAAAACACAATGAACGAGGACAGGAGCAACAGCAGAGGTGATTCCATCTGAACTCCATGCCTTCTGTCGTTCCCAGGTGGTGCCGGAGGCCAGCAGGGCTTCCTGGGCTGCATCCGCTCCTTGAGGATGAACGGGGTGACACTTGACCTGGAGGAAAGAGCAAAGGTCACATCCGGGTTCAAATCCGGATGCTCGGGTCACTGCACCAGCTATGGAGCAAACTGTGAAAACGGAGGCAAATGTCTGGAGAAATACCATGGTTATTCCTGCGACTGCTCTCATACGGCCTATGACGGGACATTTTGCAACAAAGGTAAGGCAGAACCAGTTTCCAGAGCCATGTTTGTACATCTTTTTAATACCAACTCATCTATTTAATGATTTTTCAACTGTGAGCAAGTGTACTTTATTCTGAGGGTAAGGTGATCAGAATTCCTCTCTCACCTTTAGTAAGAAGTTTCCTAAATCATCCCCTAGCCTTTGTTGTTTAAGAAGACAAGAGAAGCTTTGAGTGTGGTGCAGAATTTCCCCCAGACTCCTGCAAATTACTCACGGACAGAAACATTACAAAGCAAATAGGCTCATCACATCTTAACAGTGAGTGACAAAATAAGTGGCTTCTGAAAGGGGACTCAGGCCTGACCCTCCCACATCAGGATCTCTGATCAATCAATTAATTGATTAATTGCTGCAGTGAATCAGCCAACGCAGCCCAGTAGTCTTAATGCCTGCGCCCTCCCCCCGCCCCACCCCAGTTGCTGAGAGGCTGGTTTCAAGCTGTACTCACAGGAAAGCTCCAGGTCAGTCACTGTCATTATTATCATTATTACTCCCAGGACACTCTTATGACTTTGGTCTCAGCCTAAGCTAAATTGCAGGACACAGTAATACCACACCTAACTGGTCAGCATAGAGCATCTGTTATTTCTATGTTATTTTAGTGTTGAATGCTTTATTTAACCCCCAATAAATTCTGCAGAGCCAATGAGCAGAATACAAGAGCCCAATGCATACGCATGTTATCATTTGGGATATTCCCTGTGATCCTGCATGACGGCAGGAAATTCACTCAACTGGTCTGTGACTTAATTTCCTATATGTAAACAAGAGGCACATAGAGAAGAGAAGCTGGCACTTTTCCTAAGCTACGATTGAAATGCATGTAAATCAGTCTTTTCTTTCTAAATAAATGCGTAGCGTTTGGGTAAAGTTTTCTGTAAACGGTTGGTGCATCTCTTAATAAGAAGCTTTACATAAGTAGCCTATTCATATTCTCATGAATACGTGGAGGGCTGTTTACCCTGGCATTATTCACACAAGATGCCACACACAGAAGGAACAATCGTTCCATAACACTCTCTGTACAATCAGGCTACTGTCTGACAGTGCTATAATATGAGCATACAAATTAGGTCAGACAGGGTTTGAAGAATGAGCACAAGACAGCCACAAAGGTGGAAAGAAACACCATTGCTGAATAATACCATAGCACATCAACAGCTCTGTTACAGTGCATTTTTCTGCTCAGAACAATATGGTTCCATGATTTTCTCGTGGCACACAATGGAATGGGCTTGCAGAACACATTGATTTTGCACTTGTAGGAATGACAATCTTGCAATTACCATTCATTGTGCTTGATGCTAATTTAATGCAGTCATTTTCTTGCCAAAGTAACGTCTGAATGCAATCAAGTGAGCACTAATGCCTGAGAGATTCCACTACATAAGTACCAATTTAAAGAAAATCACGATCCTCTTATTTTTGGAGTTGGGCTAAACATGGTAGCTCACACAAAACCTCTGGGGGTTAATAGGCAATACTCATGAAGAGAAAGGCAGGGGTATATATCCTTCAGTTTGGCCAATATTGGAGGTAAAGGTAAATGGAGCCTATGTGTTTCCTTGACATAATTTCAAAGAGTTTATACAAAAGACATCTAAATATTCTCTTAATATCTGTTTAGTAGAATGAGTTTAAATTTGATTCAATGAGTGTCTTTAACCAAAAAAAATTAAAACTCAAAATTGCGTAGTATTTGGAAAGCATTTGTGAGCATCCTTCTGAGCCAAGACAAGTATCTCCTTGACTAGGGGAGGATGAGAGCAGTGTTGGTTTAGAGGAATCGTGTGGCCATCCAGGAAAGCTTCGTCTGCACCGAAGCAAGCTCCTTCACGTGCCAGGAGAATCCTTCCTCTGAGGCTTCCAGCCCGGTGCCTCCAGTGCTCTGGAACTCACCACCCATGTGCCTACACAGCAGTTCCCGTGACTCCATCTCATACCAGTGCTGCAGCCAAAAGGCTCAGCTGCTGGAAAGAGCGGCCACACTCACTGGCCAAAGAATGAGCCCTGGGATGTCCTCCTCTGGCTTTCCTTTGATAGGAGAGGTCTGTGCTTGTGGATGTGGAAAAATTCCACTATATTTTGCTAAATGAATGAAGTAGATCCCAACTTACAACACATAGCCCGATTACATGTTTATATACAATCAAACACACACACAAGCACACATTCACCCAGAGAGGTGAGGAAAACAGACTGTGAGAATACACACCAGCCCGATTACATGTTTATATACAATCAAACACACACACACACACACACACACACAAGCACACATTCACCCAGAGAGGTGAGGAAAACAGACTGTGAGAATACACACCAAAATATTAAGTATGGTTATTTTTTGCAGGAGGGTGAAAATACGAGTATTTTTTAAATTTCTTTTTTGCTGACCTATATTTTCTAATTTTTACCTAATGATGTGTTACCTCTAAGTTCATCATTTTTTCTTCCTCTCAAGAAAAACAATGCTAGGAGGTAGAATTCTTACTCCAGGCATTTAAGAGTTAACTGTCTCTGATCAGAAAATATGTAGCTATTAACTAAAAAATATTGTATCACCTAGTGTTACTATCTGGAATGGAGTAGCACATCAGGTGAAAATTACGTATAATTAAATTACCCTTGAAAATCCCCTTCTCAATATTTTTAACACAGCCCATTTTTCCACAAGCATCCAAAGTGATCTCCCTTCAAATGGGCATGGGAGAAAGAAATGCCAGGCTGGGGCCAGGTTTCAAAAATAAAACTGGAGACATCTGTATCATACTTGGCCATGTGGGAGGCTCACACTAGATGGGCTTGGGACCTGGCATGGCTCAAGGGGACAGATCAGCCAGGTCTCTCCCCAGTGAGGTACTAGCCCATCCAGGGAACGGTGGGCAGATATCCCCCACTTTTTAAGTCTGTTTCTCTCTCCTGCTCCTCTCCCTCCCCCCCATGAGTATGTTCTTTATCTCTATGTCTATCCCTGTCTCTGTCTCTCTTTCCCCACATTCCATACCTACTTTCCCTATCTCCATCTCTTCTGCTTGAGTATATGATTGAATTCATGTTCATAAATCAAACCACCATGTGCTGTTGCTTCACTGAACTCAGGAAGACAGGGCTGGATTTGAGCAGGTCCTTTATGATGAGTCTCTTTTGCTTCTTTTGGCAGGGGAGGGGAGGTGGACAGCCGGCATGGGGGTCTGCACTCTTGACCTGGTGTCATAACACCACACTCTAACCACCTGAGCTAGCCGGCCAGCCCCCCCATTTGCTTTGTAGATGATACACTGAGAGTCACTATCTTCCACTAGCAAAAAACATACATTCGAGAAACTCCTGCCTGCTCTCCTCTGATGCCTTATCAAAAACTGCTCCCAGAGTCCTTTTTCAAATGGATCCATAAAGATTTGATCACCAGTTAAGGTATTAGCTCTCCCTGGGCTATTTACATCTTAAACAGAAGTGCTGACTGGAGAAGACTTTGTGTTTGGAGACAGCTCAAGGGCATTCTGGAAACCTTATAACTAGACCATATAGCCAGTCACTTAGTCTGTCTGTAGATAACCGCACAGTATCCCATGTTCTCAGAATGTTCACCAACTGCTGCCATTTAACTCAGCCAAGACAGGTGCATTCCATGGCAGAATTCCTTGGCAGCTCATTGGCTGGGACTGTGAATTCTTCTAGGAGCAGAGAATCACCCCAGCCTACATGGAAGTCTGTCACCCCCAGGATTATTGGGGACCTCCATCGGGGACCAAATGGATAGTTGCTTGGCCATGCCAAAGATAGTTTTCTCTAATTAAGCCTATTCCTTCTTCGATAACCAAACCCCCAAACACTCAAGAATGTTATGATTATCAATGTCAATTTTATCACTAATCAGAAATTAACAACACAGTTTGAAGCGTATTCATTTTGGTCTTCTCTGTGTTTTTAAGCAAGAGGAAAAATAGCAGACATTCAGGGGCTATAGCAATTTCTATGTTTAAGTTTTGTGGTTGAATGCTATTGTGGGTTGAATAGTGTCCCCCCAAAATTCAAGTCCACATGGAACCTCAGAATGTGATCTTGTTTTGAAATAGGTTCTTTGCAGATGTAATTAGTTAAGGTAAGGTCATACTAGATTATGGTGGGCACTAAATCCAGTGAGAGTGTTCTGATAAGAAGAGGAGAGGACACAGAAAGACATACAGACACACAGAAAAGAATGCCCTGTGAAGATGGAGGCAGAGACTGGAGTTATGCTGCCACAAGCCAAGGAACACCTGAGGCCACCAGAGACTAGAAGAGGCAGGTAAGGATCTCTCCCTAGAATCTTGGAAGAAAC